>NC_048601.1:56534455-56661955 GCF_003668045.3 Cricetulus griseus | reverse complement strand
AGTCAAAAATCACAATAGAATTTTGAAACTTGGAAAAATATGAATTTATCCTGGAACATTTTGAAAAAGCATGGTACAGGAATCAATGACCTGATTTGGAAGCAGGTACAAACATATGGTGATTAAACAACACACATATAAACAGAGTGAGTGGGAACTGTGTGGAAAACCCAGAGACAGATCCAGAGTCAAACGGGAATTATATACACCACAAGATGGTGATGCTATAAGACCACTGAGCAGCCACATGGAAGAAAGATCCAAGGGCCAGTTCCTGCCACATTCTTCATCACACAGTAAAATTAAAACTGTTAAAGGAGTATATATTAAAAAGTGAAGCATCAGAAGAAAATGTGGCTTAGCATTTTATGAGGGAGAAATTAGTCATGAAATCCAATCATTGTAAAGCTGAAGTTTCAACAGGAAAACCCCACTCAACCCTCACAAGCAGAGGGAGGTGGCTGATCCTCAGGGCTCCCTCTGCCGACATCCTGTGAGGGATTACTTGTTCAGAGTGAGTCTTGACTGTGACTTCAGGATCTGCAGTGAGGCCTGATTGCTTCAGCCTGGCAGAAATCTTATTCTCCCTGTAGATACTGGTTGCTAGGCTGGTCAGAGAAGTCAATCCATGGAACACTCCCAATCAAACCCAATGGCACGGTTTCCGATTGAGAGCTCTGAATGCTGGGGGCTATGGGACTTGGTGACCCTCTTTCCTAAGAAGGCCAATGAAGTCAGGTTTTGCAGAGCAGCCTGGAACCTGAAAGCTAATCAAGTGCCTGCGGGTTAGCTATTGCAAAAGAAGTGAGAGATTTTGGAAGGTCTTGTTATAAGGTAGGGAGATAGGAGAAAACAGACTGATGTGGTTTAGTCATAGCCAGATTTAGACTTTCAGCCTCTAATTCTCCCTTTCTGGGTTGGTTTTTGTTATTTACAAAATAAAGTCCTAACTGCTATGCACCATGGACAAATTCAGAGAGAGACCTGGGGAAGCATGTGAAGCAAACAAGTAGTTGAAGTCTCCAATGAAGAGTGACAGACCAGCTTAGAAAAGAAGAGCCCAATAAAAGCCAGGCCAAGCACTATGGCCAGCAACTGACATGTCAAGCTCACTGAAAATCAAAGGATGTAAACTAAATGAGAACAAAGAAAGATCATCCATTATTTTCTTTTACTTAAAAGGTTGGCAAGAATGAAAAATGCTGATATTATTTTGTGCTGAGGGCAGAGACATAGAGTCAGATCCTGCAGAGAATATAAAGTATGATTTTTGAAAATTCTATTCAATACATCCTACTTAAATTTTATGCTATAAAAATACCTAAGATACATACAAATATCTTCTTGTAATACTTTATAGTAGTCACATGCTGGGGATATTCTGAATTTTGGTCCATTCACAAATGGTGAATAAAGATGTGGTTTATCCATGACATAAGGGTGCTGTGTGTTTCATAAGTGTGAAGAGACTTTAGCTGCCTTGGTGAGAAAATAAAACTGCAATACAATGTACTTTTGTCATCTCTTTTGGAGGGGGGTCAGTAATACATGTTCCACTCATTTGAAAAAAAAATCTCATCATACTGTTAATAGTCATTATACGTAGGAAATAAGATTAGGGTTCAGTGGCAGGTTCTCCTTAGGATTCATTGTCCTCAGAGCCTTCTCCTCCAGTTCTTAGCCAGCTCCAATATTGTGAGTCCCGGGTCATGTATGTTCATGTACCATTTACTGTGTTGGGTATGCATGGGCTTTGGGTAGGAGTGGTGTTCCTGCCTTTGCAGAATTCATTATCTCACAGAAACAGCACGCAAGGCTGGGCATGGTTGCACACCTTTAATCTCAGCACTAAGGATCACTGTGAATTTGAAGCCAGCCTAGTCTACATGACAATTCCAAGCCAGCCAGGACTATATGGCAAGACCCTGTTTCAAAACAAAAACAAAAACCAAGCAAGCAAACAATAAAAACCCACCACATAAATCCACGGTAACTAGAATAACTAGTCAGACTCAGCTTCCTGCTGAGGTGGACCACCTACCTATATGACCTGCCTCTCCACTAACCTGGTGCCCCGCTGTTCCTGAATGGGCCTGCCCTAATCTTCTCACCTGGTTGCTGCCCTGCACCCGAGGTTTTCCTGTTTCTAAGAAACACTGATTATGTGGTGTCTTTCGTGTATCTGCACATCTGCCCTCAGTACCAGAACTCATGTAACCTTCCACTTTGCTCCTTAGTCTCACTCCCGAAAACCCTAAAACCTTGGAAAACACCTGTGTACTGGTAGTTCAGAGTGGGCAACCTGAAAAGCCTTAGAGGTTCTGTCATGGGCACCCTTCCAGTGCCTGAGGAAGTAGTTTCCCCAGCAGGCTCTCTAGGGAAGGGGCTCATTGGGGAAGCAGTGCCCTCCTCCACTAGCTTTAGAAAGGAAGAGAAAGTCATCCACCTAGTTTTATCTAAGCCTGGTAACAGAGAGGGGAATGTGAGGGAGAACAAGAGGGAGATGCAGTTAATTACCCTTCCAAGCAAAGGTGAACGCTGGAGATGGCGAGACCCATTTACAGGAGGGAATAGACCCATCATTGAGACTAGAGAAAGGGAGGATTGTTCAGGGCCAGGAAAGCGTCTCGATGTTCAGATTCCGTTCCCTTTCTGGAGCTCAGGAAGGAGAAAGGTCATGACTTGGGCTAGGAAGGTACACTTAGCAGACTGGGAGGGGCCTGCTATCTTGGGTCCAGTTCTGCACTTGCAACCTGCCCCATCCCAAGGGAATGGGCTTCATTCCATTCTGGAAGCTGGTATGGGCTGGCAGAAGAAGGGGTACCCTGGGAGAGGCCCCCATTACCATCACAAGGGCTGTCAAACCCCACAATGCAGTGGGGCCCCAAATGCAAGGTAACCCTAACCCTGCAGTGATTGAAACAGATAGAGGGGGAGCTCTCCCACACAATGCTGGTCCTGGCCCCTCTCCTCCTCCTCCTTACACTTCCTCAAGAGCCTTTGTCTTCTGGTCCCTTGGGCTTAGAGGCTCTCTCATTCCCCACAAATGCTGCCCATTAACCTCAGAATGAGGCCTCCAGGGGAAGGCCTGGCCCTTTCTCTCCTTGCTTCATCTCTCAGAGGCTCTTCTGGTTCTTCCCTGCTTACTATGCAAAAAAAGATGCCCAGCTGTGAAAAAAAAAAATCCCTGGGTTTGAATTGGTCCCACAGGAGCTGCTGTTCCTTCCTGGGCTGGATATTTCCAGCTAGTGCTCTGTGGTAGAAGGTGCTCTGGGGTGAGCAGCCTGGGACAGCCGACGACCACACCATACCCTTTGTCATCTCCTTGTGCCCCAAAGTGCAGTCCTCTGAACCCTCAGTACACACCCTGGAATGACTGGAAAAACAGGGCTGTTCTGATCTTTTGGGGTTCCTGAAAAGGGTGAGCACCACTCTTCAAAATATGCCAGCACTTGGGGAGGCAAGGAGAGAAGGTGATGGCTCAGAGCCTCCACTGTTCACACACAGGGAGATCTATCTCTAAAGGGATTTTGTTATCATTCATAGTATTTAGTTATGCCTCTTTCTTAGACATTGATGAAAGCCACAAACGAGGTTTCCAAAAGAAAGCAGGATGGGTGGATGAAAGCCCATGTGTATACCACACCCACATCCACAGTTCAAGGAATGGACTTCTGGGTCCAAACTACATGCTATCAGGAGTATGTATGTATGTATGTATGTATGTATGTATGTATGTATGTATGTTTTGGCACCGAAATGAGAGCAGAGGAGGCTCCAGGTGGGACTGAGGGCAGGCTTCTTTTGGAAGGCTGTCTTTATACAAGCCGGGCAGCTGGTGGTCCTCGTTCCTGCACAGGGCTGTGAGGTGCATATTTCCCACCAGCCTTGTGCTGGGCTTGGAGAGGAAGCCAGGAGACAAGGCAGCTTTGGAAACGCTGTGAGATGCTCAGCTGAGAGGCATGCTGTAAACTGAAGGGAAGAAATGACAAGGCCTTCAGTAGTGCATGACAATGTCAGGCCAGGCACTGTAAACAGGCCTAACAATTTACAATGCCCTTATAAATTAGGAACAACTCTCATGTCACTGGTGAGCTAGCAAATGAATTGTTCAAGATGATTCTGCTAGCAGGCCGCATCGCAGGAACAGAAACCCAGGTCAGACTGATGGTTTGATGTTCCTTTCAGCCTCTTCTGAGGGTAAGCAGGCTGGTCCTGTTGTATGGACATTTCTACTCACCAGAGTTGCAGAGTGCCCAAAGTCCATTCACTGTCTCTCAGCATACAACAGGCTAGGGGCAACTTCAAGTTTTCATGTAATCTGCATCCCAAGCAATCCTGTGGTGTCCTACAGTTAAATCATAAGGCCATGCTAATGAGCACCTGCTCTCTCTCCTGTCTTCATTTCAGACCCTTCTTCACTCTGCTGCTGCTCAACTCTCCCTCTGTCAAGCTAGCTTGCTCTGGATAATTCTGCATCACTCCTGCTTGGCTGGAGCCTGTCCCCACAGAGTGGGCAAACAGCTCACCCCAGTACCCCACATAAACTAGGCATTTCAACCTTATTGTTGGCTGTGCCAGTGTCCATTATACATCTTAATAACACCTGAGGTCACAATATGGCCTCTCTATACCAGGTTGTTGCTCTGTTCCTCAGTCAGCTCAGTGGGGACACTGCCTGCCACCCAGTATTGGTCACAAACCAGACACACTATGCAAAAGGAATAAAAACAAAAACTTCAAAAGAAACATTGGGTATTGGAACAGGTATGTAGGTTCTCATATTTAATAGCAGTTAAAAGAGGACCGTGTACAGGGGAATGGGATACACATGCTCTTTCCAGAGGAGCCCCCCTTATGCTTTCCTAATGGGCATGAGAGGAAAAGGTTCTTTTTAGAGGTACAGATGGATCTCACTGCATTTCTCCCACAAATGTGGAACGGTGTAAGATGAAAAAGCTATTTCCAACACATCAGTGAAGAGTGACTCAAATGCAGATGAATAAAAGAAAGAAGGGAGGGGTGGAGGGAGGAGGGCGTGGCAAAAGCAGTCTGGAGAGGCCTGGTGAAACCAACTGAGCCTGCACTCAGAGGTGCAAGTAGGAAACTCCTGGCCAGTGCCACCCCTGGGCCTGGGACCTGCTGAGCTGGGTGCTGTGGAGCCAGATGGACTGTTGAGCCTGGTGCATGATAGAGTCACTGGGAGATACTCATTTTGCTGACAGGGACTCTGTGGGTTCCCATGTACAGGCCCTGTTCTTCTCTACCCACACCAGAGTCACCTGGTACTGAGAGTTTTTTTTTTTTTTTTTTCCATGAATGGTAAAAAATAAGTGAGCCTCTGCCTAACCACAGGTCACAAATCAGACTGTCTACATAGACACGGATCTGGTTGGAAGGCCAGACCTCAGGCAGCAGTATCTCATCCCACCTGAGACTCTTCAGAATATGTGTGCCTGCTGAGGTAAGGTCACAGAGTTTGAGGCCTACAGGCATGCATACTGTGCTCAAGTCCTCAAGGCCAGTTCAGCTTTAGGCCTTATGGATAAAATGAAAAAGAAAAATGTTCTACTTCATCAATTCATAATCACCTTGACATTGTGGGTCCCTGGCTTTCACAGATCAGAAGTACATGCTGCTTTTTATTAAGTAACAGTGCAGGCCAGAAGAGAAAAGCCAGGTGGACATCCTCACGCACCCTGAGATTGCATGAAATTCCCTTCAGTAGGACTCTGCTGTGGAAGGTAGAGTGGTCCTGTTCCTCCACCTGTTTTCATTCACTATACAAGCAGCAAGATGGAGTCTAAAAGTACAAATGATGTGACAGCCCAGCAGTCTCTCTACTGCACTGATGATCTCTACATTGAAGGCTGACAAGCACAGACAAAGTGCCTTTCTTTCCTCCTCAGTCAGCAGGACTTCAGGTTAGCGGAATCACTTCTCAGCCTTTTTAACAAATCCAGGACTTGGAGACACCATCTTGTCTTCTTTCTCACAGGCTCCTGCCTTCCCTTGGCTAATCAAGTTTTGGGTGTTCTTATGAGACTCTTGTCCTGAATCTCTGGGCCATTGTGTAGTTCAAGGATGAGACTTGCAGGCATCTGCAGAGCACCTGAGTGGCTAGTTCTCTCCAGTTATAGAAAACTGTATCTCTATGTGGTGTTCTCTTCCTGTTGGTGTTCGAGATGGCTATGGTAAGGGTAGGGTGTGCTCAAGATGGGGTGGACTATGGTGACCTGGGAGATACAGAAGTAGTGCTGTCCCAGAAGCACATGGTAGGTGACAAAGGCAATGGAAGATTGTTTGGCCAGTCTCTCTGCTCATCACTGAAGCTGGAAACACTTTGGGAATCTGGGTTAGTGTTCCATGATGCAACTATACTCTTACCAGCAGTCTAACAGCTTCCATATTTGTCTGAGTGCGTAGACCCCTCTGATCAACATCACAGTAAAGCCCTTGCATTGTCTAGGAGTCTATCTAGCTGGCCCAGGCTCCAGAGGTCAAAGATAGGACTCTAGGAAGAACTCTCTGGTGAGGTCAAGGGACAGCTCAGAAGATGGGAGGCCTGGGCTTGAGCAAGACAAGCTTTGTTTCCATAATGTGACTTAGTTGATGATAGCTGGGCCACAGGCAACAAGTCATTAGTCATAGCTGACACTGTCTACCTTATGGTGATAGATCCATGCCCAGAGCATCTAGTCCTGTGAAGGCTGTGCTCACAGTGTAGAACTTGGGACATTTTCTTTAAAGACAGTAGCCAGAGGTTGTTGTTTAAACATGAATGAGCAATCTCAAGAAGTCATCAGGCTCTAAGGTGAAGGCACCCAGGCTGTTTTCAGGCTTTAGGGGTTCTGACCATTTAGAGAAGCTGCTGCAGGAGGCAAGTGTGAGCCTCTTACTCTGGGACCTTCAGAAGCAACTGCTGATCTATGTTATGAACCAAGTCATGAAAGAAGGGACAGAGATAAATGGAGAGGGGGCTGGGGTCCTTGGGGACCCAAACTGGCTTTCAAAATCCAGAAAATCAATTCACCCAGTAGGGCAACTTGCTTTTCATCATGGGCCCAAGAGTTTACTCAGCTAACTACCTCTCTCCAGCCACAAGGCTGGGTTAGACTATATTAATGAAACTGCCACCTATGGGGTCCAAAGTGAAACTGTCATTTTGCCACACGACACACACTTATGAGCCAATAAGTCAGCCAATGAGGCAGATGGATATCCTAAACTAAGGCTGGCTTTGGTATAGTACATAGGTATGTCTGCCAGGCTCTCCTATGCACTTAAGCGAGTACTTGAGAGCAAATAGGATACATATTATGATCCTTTTACTTCCTCATTTCAACTCCCAGTACTAGGTACCCACTGAATTTGTGGGGCCTTGGATAGGACCCCACAGCTCATCATGTTAGCACTGACAGTGCATCCTTCCCAGGATAGCACAGAAAGAATGGCAGTAACTTCCCCTAAGCCCCTCATGTTCTCGATTATTCTTGTGCCTCTCTTACTATAGGGAAAGGTTATGTGAATACTGTACAGGGGTTAATAAAAAAATACATATGCTCTCTTTGAGGAAGAATGCACAAATGCAGGGCCAGTCCAGGGGAGATCCTGGACCATGGGCTACGGCAAATGTCCTTTGTGGGCCCAAGGCCGACATTCAGGAATGGTGGCTGCTGATGAGTCCTCGGAGCTGCTTGGCCACAGTGTCAATCAATTTCTGCTTGTCACGCTCGTTTTTCCGGAACTGTGCAAACATGTTATTCTTGCGGCTAGTATCTTTCATCCTAAACAGAGGAGAGAAAGGGGACAAGGTGTTTCAGATGGTACCACACAAAGAACAAGCAAGAAGCAGGATAAATGACAATATGTATCTTAACCATGACCCAGAGTAGAAGAGTCCGGAATATTCCCATTGTTTAGCCACCTACTCATTATGGGGCTGTCCTTCAGCCACCTACCATCTTCCTGACTTCAGTCAAGAGCTAGCTTTGGAGGGGTCATGTCCTTATCCTCACACCTCCCCGCCTGGCCCACCCTATGTCTTCAGATGAGCACCTTTATAGGAGAGAAGTCTGAGACATGGCACAGCTCTGCTAGCCAGCAGACTCCTAAAGTTGCCTGGGGTGTATTTATTTCATGATCCTGCTGAGACCTAAGAGATGGAATTTTGAAAGTAAGGCAGAAAAATAATTAAGATTATTTTTCTTAAAATTATTTGTCTTAAAATTAATAGCAGAACATCATGAGTCACCTGAGAGCCACTGTACATCTTTAAGTCCCACTCTAGCTGGTCACTCTTTGTTGTCCCTGGAAAATGAAGAGTTAAACTCTTGATTGGTTTCAGAATTATGAATGAGAAGTAGTATGATGCCATGTGGGCATAGTGCAGAGGGAAGCAGGTTCCCAGGGGATGGGCATCTTCTTAGTTAACAAAGCCAGGCTTTATGTGAGAGACAGCCTGGGATCTCAATGTTCATGTATAAGCTCAGATCTTTGTTTTGGGTCCTGCTAAAGCTCTGCAGGTGAATGCCCCTAATGGGGAGGCAGGGGTAAAGAAAGTACAACCAAAGTGACATTACTGAAGTCTCTAGGTCCAGCCAAACCACTGTAACAGAACCCAGAGAACTGTGCTGTTCTCTGTAGAGGATTGTAATCCATGGCATCCAACGCTGGTGACTTACTCTGCCTAGTTTATGTACCCTGATTCCCAACCCACGGGTAAGGTGGGCTGGCTGGCACCTTTGTTCTTGGAACTGAACTGGCTCTCGGACTTTCCTGTTCTTAGGGATGCATGGGGAAAGTCCAGAAGAGGGTCTAAATTACTTGCAGGCATATATCCCAAAGGTCTCCTGCCAATCCTGGGCCGTCTTTCCTCCTTATGGTCAGCCTTTTGAAGAGGGACATAGTTGGAGGCCATGATTTAAGACAGTGATCCCACAAAGGCAATTTACATCTTGCACAGATGCTACACACCAGGCACAGTATGTGCTCATCTGTGTTTATATATCCACTGGAAAGCATATAGTCCACAAGGGCATTCTGAGTGGCAAAGAAGCATAGCTGTCTGGCTCTTTGACAGTGACAGTCAACACTAACTATGACTCTTCTCCCTAGTCTAAGCTCACAGTAATTCTTTCATCCAGCACTGAGCTCCTGGAAGCCTGCTGTAGGCTACGAGGGAGGGCAGATGACTTGACTGGGTTGGAAAGCGGGCTTTCCTTAATGCCCCCAAGGCCCTGGTGAGCACAGTTTGCTACTATAAAAACTAGTTGCACAGTTTTGTTTGTGAAACTGGCAGAGTTTTTAGATTATTCTGAAGGACTCCCTTCCTTTTGCTGGATAAGCTACAAATCCAAACAACACCAAACCAACAAGAAAGAGGAAACAGAAAAGCCCTTTCTACATTTGCAGGACATTTGGTTTGACTGATGTTATAATTTCCTGCAGCAGTGCAGAAATGGGTGGCCAGACAGCCTGTAGCTTAGGAGGAGGACCCTACACTCTGTAGGAGAAAGAGAAGAGCCAAAAGGCAAGAAGTTCTTGGCCACTGAAGACTTTGGTTGGATTCATACTCTCAGATGCTCTGAAAGCTGACAGTGGCATGATGGTTTGTACCTAGGAATATGCAAAACTCAAAGTGAACACTCCCTTCTCCTATCCTTCTGTAAGTCTAGCATTCTCTTTTCCTCTAATTAGGCCACCTTTTAGTGACACAGGGACTTTGCTTTTGTCTAGATGGTACTGGCAGTGATCTGGGTCCTTCTGTCTTGCCTCACTATGAAGAGTCAGGTTTGGAAAAAAAGACCGGCAGACTTGGGTGGAAGTTGCCTCTGGGGAAGCAAGAACAGGTCAGGAGAAAAGGAATTCCTCTGAGGCTGGAAGCTGTGGATATTTCAGTGACCTGGGGAGCCCTTGACTTCCAAAACTGGGGATAAAGATGTCAAGTTCACTGATGGCCAGGGTTTAGCACACAGCTTTGTTGTATGCTAGGCCAGAATGGTGAGACATCACCAATTGTCATACCTAAGGAAGAGTAATGGATCTCTAGAGAAGTGAATGAGTACTGGCTTAAATATCGGACTATCTTCCTATTTCCACTGGGTAATGAGAACTCTGGCCCTGGCTTGTGTCTAATGAGGAATCCACATGAGAGATACGAATTCTAGACCCTAAAGCCACAGGCCTTGTCCCCAGCAACTGGGATTTGCTTAGTAGTTCTTCTGTCAGGACTGAACTGCATGCTCTGAGCCAATAAGAGTACCAAGCATTCCAGGAAGCCGAATAGAAGAAATCCTTTCCCTAGTGCTGATAGGAAAAGTCTCTGCCATCAATCCCACACCCAAATGAACTGGTAAACCAAAGGTCTGTAAGGAACAAAGAAAGAGAAAGTGCCTAGCTGGGTAGTACCAGGCTGGTTTAGTTTGTCAGGCTGGAGACCACTAACAGGACCAGGATTTAAGTTTAGTTATTGGCATCATTGGGGAAATTGGAAGGACTTGCCTCAAAGTCATTAAAAGTCACAAGTGAACAATATACTTACTCTCTAGATATCCTAGAGAAGAAAGTCATTGGGAGAGAGAACCATGGGAGAAAGTTAACATGAAACCATCAATTCTCAGCCTGTCTCTTGGCTTCAAACACAGAGCCCAGCATCCTACTCTTGTCTATTCTTTGCTTCCCCCTTCCATTTGGCACATTCTCCAATACTACCCCCTCCCACACACAAGTAAGAAAGATACACCTTGATTTCTGTTTGTCTAAAGCTCTACTCTGACCTTCTGGACTTTAGCCCTTGCCTTTCTAGGGTTGGAGCATGACTGGATGCTCATACACATGGACTTTTTACACTGCCTTGATACAGGTACTCTTGTGACTAGTCAGTCTTAAAAAGCTCTTTGACATGGGTCTGCCAATTCTCGACAGGTTAGCAAAACCCAGAGCCAGGTTGCAGTGCATACCACTGGCACCTGTGTGACACGTTGGCTAGCTTTGAGATGTTTGGTGCTGGATAAGCCAGTTCAGTGGAACCACATTTCTGAGGAGCTCTGCTCTACATATCATTAAACCCCAAGCACTAGGACATGCTTCTCTGCTTACCAGACTGGCCTGAGCCAAAACTAAACCATCTTACTATCTTTTCTTGTCGTCTTTAGGTAAAGACACTTTAAAAAAAAATTAGGCTGCAAAGCAATAAAGAATCCCATTCTGATTTGTACTTATAGCTTGTTGGAGCTAAGAATTACAACTGGATTACCAAGTGCAACGATCAAGATGGCTGACAGCACCTGTGGTAGCTTTAAGAACAAGGATGTTTTCAAGGTGCTGAAAACAGGAAACTGGCCTTGTATGCCACCCCTTACCTCCTTCCCACCTCCCCATACAAAGCACAGGGCTGGGTACTCACTTCTCAAGCAGGGTCAGAGCAGTCACAGGGTTCACCCGGAGGTACTTGCAGTTGGGTTGTCCATAGTCAGCAAGGTATGTGGACCAATCCCATTGAATGAAGAGGTCCAATAGCTGAAAAATACCCCAATATCCAAACCAAGGGTTAACCAAATAAAGGAAACCAGAAATTCCAATATTCTTTACTACCAAGTAGCTCTTGAAATACAGAACTAAACATGTAATAAAAGCAAATACAGCTGTAGACTACACTACAACTAGGAAAATAACCAAGTAAATGCCAGATGATAGAGTAATTTCCACCACAAGCACAAGTCCATTCCCGAGACCCCATACTAGCAGTGAGCCTCAGAAGCTAGCCTATGGAGAAACTATTCTGGACTGATGTCAAATGCAGGACCCATAGTAATCACTCATTCATTTGAGACATGGCTATCATGAGCTTTCTATACACCAAGCTCCACCTGAGGAGCACAGAATTCAACAATGAACAAATTAAGTGGGTGCACTCCACAATGCAACTTCAACCTCAATTAGTGCTGGTGCTCCCCATACTCTGATTCTGTAGAATGGTCAATGTCCTTGACAGTCTTACTGCTGTTAACCCATTGTCCTTTACAGTTTGAGATCAGGTGCTACATTTAGTTAGTATCTTTTTAGTTGACTTTCATCTGGACTATTTACATCGCCCTTTTCTTATATGATACTGATATTTTGAAGACTGTAGTCCCCCTGCCTCCACTTTTCCCTCATCTTTGTTTTGTCTGATACCTTCTCAGATGTAAGTATGTATTTCCAACTAGAATTCTACACAAGTGACACCATGCCCTCCTCTGGGTCATAACTGGAGGCACAAGTTTTCTTCCCCTCCTCACTGGTAATATTAGTTTTAACTACTTGGTCAAGATTTCTGATTCTTCAACTATTTAATTACCAGGTTGTACTTTGTAACTAGTAAGATACTGGGGAGAATATTAATAATTTATTTCTATTTTATGTGTATGAGTTTTACCTGCATGAATGTATGTGAACTATGTGCATGCATGGTGCCCTTAGAGGCCAGGAAAGGACATTGGATCTCCTGGCACTAGAGTTACAGATAATTGTGAGCCAATACATGTGTACTGGGAACCAAACCTGGGCCCTTTGCAAGAGTAGCCAGTTTTCTTAACCTCTGAATCACCTCTCCAGTCTCTGGGTAATATTTAACCATTTATCAAAATGGTTTAAATATGAACACAATCCATAAGAATAGTAACAAAAAAATAGAACTTTTTTTTTCTCAAAAAAAAAAAAATAGGCCAGTTGCTACAATGTCTCATTCTGTGAAGACACCATTTTCAAGTCTTAGTGAAAGGAACCTGTGGAATTGACCAACTGTGTGTTCTACTTCATGCCCTCAAGAACCTTACAAAAAGCAGTCCCAATACGACATTTGCAGAATGTAATAATGGAGTGACAGAACTGAGGTTGATTGCTACAATCACATTCCTGTGTATTAAACTGTTACATCTTAATTATTTATACGGCTCACTTGTCAACAGCATAAAAATAGAGAATAGCATCTTGAAATTTATCTCATTCCATGTTCAGTGATAAAAGGGTTAACCATTCTTCCCATTATTTTTTAGAGGTAAGTCCTTGTTTATAGAGTCTGAGGGCAATCACAAGCTGAAGGCAACCACTATACAGAATATGGTGACATAAGGACTCTTGTGTTCACCAATCCAGGCACACTTCCAAAATATTCCCAATAGTCCAGTTTTATTTCTGTCCAGAAGGCTGGGTGCCAAGGACCAGATATAAGCACAGTACACATAAGCAGCAATAGTCAACATATAAGATTACAGTCAACAGACTCTGAAAATTGAAAATGGCAGACATAGTGAGGCTGGTGCTGGTCCAGCCACATAACCCTTCTGGGTCAGGGTACCTTGGGTAATATTTAAACTCACACAGATACATTGCTCTTGATCAAATATTTTTCCTTATATAAAACATCTAGGGAAGACTCTTTCCTGATCCAGCTGTCAATATTGTTAACAAACTTAGGCTATCCCACCACCTTTCTTCCCTCAGCATTGATCACTGACTCAGCATTCATTCTGCTATTAGGGAGTGCTCCTCTTTCTCTCCTGTGTGGGTTTCCTACTGGTACAGACTCTGGGGTCCCCACTTCTTTTATTATTAATTAATTTTTCAATTTTACATCCCAACCACAGCTTCCCTCCCTCTTCTCCTCCCACTCCCTTTCTGCTCCCCTCCCACACCCCTAGTCCATCCCTCCTCCATAATCGATCAGAAAGGGCAGGTCTCCCATGGGCTTCAGCAAAGCACAAGACTAAGCACCTGCACCTGTTTTCAGGCTGGGCAAAATAATCCAGCATGAGGAACAGGTTTCCAAGAGCCAGCCAAAGCCCCAGGGACAGCCCCTGCTCCTATTGCTGGTAGTCTCACATATAGACCAAAGTACACAACTAGGTCAGTCCCATGCAGCTCCTTGGTTGTTGGTTCAGACTCTTGTGAGTTACCATGAGCCAGGCTAGTAGTTTCTGTGGGTTTTCCTACAATCCTTCCTCCCTCTTCTCAGCATGGTGCAATGTTTGGCCCTTGGTCTCTGAATCTGGTATATGCCAATGGGATCCACACTTTTAATGGTTTATACTTAGGACTTGGACTGTCCCAGTGTTGACAAGCAAGAGTCCCTTCAAGTTGGGCATATGTTCCTGTGTTATGACCCATAATTTCTGGAGCACTTCTGACAGAGCTTCCTGATATAACAAGAAGTTGCATTAAACCAGTTCAGTGTTACAATCAGCCATTATTTGGGGGAGGGGCTATGAAAAGGGGGATTTGGATGCCAGATGTGTTCTTTGCTACTGGAATATCTCTGTTCCCTGCTATTGGGGAGGAAATTATGGAGACCTAAGCTCTTCAATACACGGCCTACTAATATGCTAGTACTAAATACACAGGCATCTCTTAAAAACTCTGAGCACCCACAAATACTTCTAGTTTCAAACCTCTCACAGGTTCTCTTTTTGTTTCCCTGGTGAGAACCCTGGATTTCAACATCTTCATTTCATTTGGTTAACCTTAAGTACTTCTGAATTGGACTCAAAATTGTTTGTATATACCACTAAAACAACAACCAACAAACCAAACAAGGCGATGGAAGATGGAGCTCAGGATTTGTTTGCAGTTTTTCCTTCTAACATCAAACACCATGCTCATAAATAACATGGATAAGTCTCTATTCTGTTCAGTTCAATGCAGCTGGTTCAGTTTTGTTTTTTAATTTTTTTTTAAATTAGGTTCTCCCCTCCCCTATTGTTATTTTTTAAAGTATGTAGGACTTTATCATGCTTATAAGAGTTGAAACCACAGAAAGGTTGAAGAACCCTGAAGCGTTACTTCTTCCCTTTGCTCCAGTTCTTCCTATGCCACACTGATAACAGCTCCATTGCTTTTCGGGTGTTCTTCTACAGTTTTGATTATGAAAAGAAAGTGAATACAGGCATGCTGCTGCTTCTCTTCCTCCTCCTTCTCTTCTCTTTAAAGCTCTCATTTTCTTTTCCAGAAAGTAATAGCCATATACACACTTCAGAGACATTCGTAAACGACAGGAAGATAGGACATGGAGAAGAAAGGAGGCAGGGTACCATCTCCCAAACTTCATTATTGAGCATGACCTCCCAAGTTTTTAACCACATCTGCACACTACAAGTGTGAAGTCTATTTGCATTTTTCTTTGTATTAACTCATGTTTTAATCATTGAAATGTAGAAGTACTTTGTACCAGCATCAGTCCTGAGAACCAGTTTGACATCCATGCACTAGCACTAGCGCCACAGGAAGACAGATGGAGCAGCTTGTCACTGCCTCTTCTGAGGGGCCCATCTATGTACCATCCAAGTTGCCACAAGCATCACTGTTGTAATCTTCTGCACCTCCAGGATCCATCCAACAAGTGCTTAGGTATTAGCCTGTAACTCTCACCAATAGCCGGGTGATGATTGTATGCACAGGACACAGTTAAATGACCCCAAAGCAGCTGGGACAGAAGATTGTCAGCAGAAAGGATCAGAACATGGGTGGGTCCTGAGCTGGTCAGAGGATCTGTGACTAAGGGTCTGTTTTAAACTGGTAAACCTGCTGAATGTGCTGGCCAAGTTACTAACCAGACACACAGACAGTTCAGAGGAAGAGATGAGCTACCTCTCCATCCTTAGTCTTCTCACACCAGCTTTCCCGAAAAGGGACTTGGATGATTTTTACTTGTTGGTTGTTAAAATTGCTGACTCTGTAGGTAGTGAGTGACCTGTGACAGAATGGCAGAGGCATGCTCAATGTTTGTGATATGCTCACTATTGTTTGTATTTTTTGAGAGATACATAAAATGTTAACTTTTGAAGTCTAAAAAGTTTAAATGAAATAACCAAACATTTTATTTTCATGGGATTTAAAACAAATTAAAATAGGTTTTTGTATCTTGATTTTCTTTTCCTTCTTTCCTTCTTTCCTTCCTTCCTCCTTCCTTTCCTTCCTTCCTTCCTCCCTCCCTCCCTCCTTCCCTTCCCCTCTCTCTCTTTCTTTTTTGGTTTTTCGAGACAGGGTTACTCTGTAGCTTTGGAGGCTGTCCTGGAACTTGCTCAGTATACCAGGCTGGTCTCAAACTCAGAGATCTGCCTGTCTCTGTCTCCTAAGTGCTGGGATTAAAGGTTTGCACAACCACCTCCCAGCTCAGATTTTCTTTTTCTTTTTTATCATTTCAGAACAATTTTTTAAAAAATAATTTTCTCCATTCTGACATACAGTCTAATCTCATAAATAGCAGTTGATATTCAATAGCCAGCCTAGGTTTATGTTGCTTTCTTTAGGAATTGTACAAATCATTTCCCACAGAATCTTTATATACTATAGAAAATAAATTTTATTTTCTTTGCATTTGAAAAAAATGATTAAAATGATGACCAATATCTTTTTCTTAATGTTTCAAAAGTTGACTAGAATTTAATACTTTAAGAGATACCATCTCACATCTGTCAGAATGGCTAAAATCAAAAACATTAATGACAGTCTATGCTGGAGAGGATGTGGAGAAAGGGGAACACTCCTCCATTACTGGTGGGAGTGCAAGCTTGTACAGCCACTTTGGAAATCAGTATGGTGGTTTCTCAGGAAAATGGGAATCAGCCTACCTCAAGATCCAGCAATTCTACTCTTAGGCATTTACCCAAAGGATGCACATTCATACAACAAGGACATCTATTCAACTATGTTTACAGCAGCATAATTTGTAATAGCCAGAACCTGGAAGCATCCTAGATGCCCCTCAACTGAAGAATGGATAGAGAAAATGTGTTACACTTACACAATGGAGTACTAGTCAGCAGAAAAAAACAATGATATCTTGAAATTTGCAGGCAAATGGATGGAACTATAAGAAACCATCTTAAGTGAGGAAACCCAGTTACAGAAAGAAAACATGGTATGTACTCATTCATATATGATATCAGATTTTCTAAATATGATATAAATATAGTTCTGCAAATGTTTTAAGGGCATCTAATATGTGCAAACAGCTGAGCCGTGTTCTGGTAATATTAAAATGAGTAATCTTTCATTACACAGGAAAATAAAATACATGACTAATTTACCCAGGCTAAATTAGTTAAATGTTATCAAACAATATACTGACTCTTCCTCTTTTTGAGCCACAAACTGAAAAACCAATGTTTTCCATTTGTAGCCAAAAATATACAAATTGTGCTACAAGAGCACATGCATGTGTACACACACAGACACAGACACACAGACACACACACACACTGCTATTAACTTATTCTGGTTATTCTGCCTGAAAAATGGTAAAACCATGTCAGGAATGTCAAGTAATAGATATGCTTACATAAGAGAAAGAGTTCAATATAAAAATGTTCTCTGCATATTTTATTTATTTATTTATTTACTTGTTTGTTTGTTTGTTTTTCGAGACAAGGTTTCTCTGTGGCTTTGGAGGCTGTCCTGGAACTAGCTCTTCTAGACCAGGCTGGTCTTGAACTCACAGAGATCTGACTGCCTCTGCCTCCCGAGTGCTGGGATTAAAGGCATATGCCACCATGGCCCAGCCTCTGCATATTTTAATAGCAGCAGCAGATTTTGTTTTCTTATATAATTTTGAAATGGTTAAAGAGTTACATAAAAGTTGCAAAGGAAGTTTAGGCAATTCTTTAACCATCTACCCCTATATCCAGCTTTTGTTGTTGTTGTTGTTTTGCAGGACTATTTTAAACCCAGGACTAGGCAAGCTTGCCACCACTGCACTACAACTCCAGCTGTACTTCTCTTTAATGTCCGGTCTTACTTCACAATAAACAGAACTAAAAAAATGAAATTTGTATCAATGAAACTACAACTTCATCCTAATTTCACCAGATTTCTCCTTTAACATCCCTTTTCTGGTTCAGACTCTTAATTCAATGTTCTGCACTGTACTTGGTATGTCCTTCTTCAGTCTCTCAATATGTTACAGTTTTTCAGCTTTATATTTCTAAACCTTGGTACTGATGAAGATTTCACATTGTGTCATTTGTTTGGTAAAATATCCCTCAATTTGGGTATACCAAATAGCTTTCCACATATTAGAATGAAGCAGAAGTTCTCAGTCTGGAAGTGACTGTGCCTTCCAGCAGCACAGGCTTGTCTGGAGACTTTCTGGTTGTTACAGGCTGTGGTGGTGGTGATGCTGGTAACCAGGATTTTTGTTTTTAGGGATTTTAATTTTTATGTAGGTGTGCTTGTGTACAACATAATTGTGAGCTGCCCAGTATGGGTGCTGAGAACTGCTCTTAACCACTCAGCCATCTCTCCAGCCCCCAGTCCAAAGCCTTTATAAAACATCTCAGAGTGAAACCACTTATACTTTATTTTTTCTAATATGAAGGGATATCATAGCCATTCTTCTGTACTTTCCAATAGAGCTATATTTGAACCCAACATCTAGAAACTTTTTCTAATCAATGATCAGATTTGAGTTAATTATAGAAATGCTGTATTTTTTAAATATATAAACTAGAAGTCATTTTAAGAGCTAAACCAGATATAACATTTTTGGGAGTATTTCACTATCAAGCTGGGAGAATAAGTGCCAATATCTGTAGAGTAGGACACAGTGCTAAATTAGAGCTAATTTGGTCAAAGGAGAACTCAACTTTGATCTCAAACAGAAATAATTTGTTTATGATATTCATCAGAATTAAACTGGTGTAATAGTTTGTGATAGTTCATAAGCTGCAAAGGTTAATTAACATAATAAATTCTGATAATAACTAGTTATTATACAAAAATGTGTACACAGGGACAGCACATGAAAAGGGACCCGTGTTGAATGACTACACTTGTGGAGAACCTGCTTTGCTTCATGCTATATTTTTTAATTACTTTGAACCTTCCTCTTGTTTAATATCAAGCTGTAATTCTGATTTCAGGATGTAGGGAGAAAGAGAAAGACAGGATTGGCAATACATAGCAATCATAAGGTACAAGAAGGTGGGGATGGTTTCCTGGCCTGCATTCTCAAAGAGGCTATAGCTGTTTGTTTTTAAATTTTCACTGATTCTGTTTCTGAATTAGGGGCTCCCCTGAAGCTAGGCCAATTGTTTTTTTTCTCTTTCTTCCTTCCTTCCTTCCTTCCTTCCTTCCTTCCTTCCTTCCTTCCTTCCTTCCTTTCTTCTTTTCCTTCCTTCCTTCCTTCCTTCCTTCCTTCCTTCCTTCCTTCCTTCCTTTCTTTCTTTCTTTCTTTCTTTTTTTGGATTTGTAGCTGAGAGAAACTAGAAAAATCCAAAGCAGTCAAAGGCAAAATCTTTTTTGAAGCTTAGCTATCTAGACAGAGAACAGACAGATTCTAACAGCAGGACAAACACTAAGTTCCAGGAAAGATCGTCGGGATGGGACAGTATAAAGATGGGCCAAACTTACAGTTCGTGTTTTCCAAAACCAACTTGCTAGGTGTACCAAGCCTAGGATCATTCTAGGTGGCACTAGGGAGAAGAATGTTTGAGGACAAAGGAAGATCAAACTGGAGGGATGCATCCATACTGGGAGGGAACCCAGTCTTGGATATTTGAATATAGGGTTCCAAGGAAAGGTGTAAGCAGTGCAGAAGAGCCCAGAGGATTCTGGTCATGTCTGCACTGGCTCCACTGGGTAGCACTGGCCCAACCTCATGTTGTCAAAGCTTCCCCTTTCTAGTACGATGCAAAGATTCCACATAGGACAAAGGATGGTTGGACCAAAGGTAGGTATATATAGCAATGGACACCTTGATAGGAGCCAAACCCTGCTTCCATTAGACTTGATTTGTTGACAAGTTTCTCTTGAACAGGCCCACTGATTCCTGTAGAAACTGCTCTGGAAACAATAATGTCCTTGAGGTAAAAGGAAAACTTGAATGTATATATACCTTATATACATCCAAAAGAATTCTTCATACAAACCAGTACAAGATAATAACGATACCATGTCTTTCTGAGATACGTACATAACACCACAAAATTCTAACTATACTGTGTCTTTTGTTAGTACAGTCTTTTTACAAAGGGAATAGGAACATTAGAACACTAGGCAGAAGTCTGTTGCTCACTGACAGTGACAGGATAAAATTTTTCACATCATCATAAGGCATTCTTCATAATGTACAACCTACAGGTACTTTTTAGGTGGCAGCAGGGCATAGAAAGAATAAATGCAGGCTCAGGGCTCTCCAACTGAGAGTGTGATCACAGTTAAAGCTTCTATCAACAGCTGAGGGCAAGCCAAGAGAAAGACTGTAGAGAAACTGCAGAACATCAGACCCAACCATGACCCATCTGCGTTTATTGCCAGGATTTCCCTTGACCCCATGCCCTTAGCCATGCAATTCAAAGAACAGCTTTGGCCTGCCTCCTGCATGACCTCAGAAATGTTTCCTGATACAGACATCTGGGCAAATGTCATAAGAGGAATGAAGAACTTTAACAAACACAGTACCAATAATGTAGCAGGCACTCCCAGGTACTGCACAGGGAAGATAGTGAGATGCCATGTCCAGTCTTGAACTGAGGCTGGTAAATGAGCAGATGCAGAGTGATGGACACTAAGATACTGAAGAGGATGACATACTTCACAAGAAGGCCTTATAGATCCAGGCCAGGTAGGTGGGGATTGCCAGGGATGAGGTAGGGGTGTCAGGCAAGAAAGTTGACAAGGTAGTCTTTGAAGAATACTTTGGATATAACTATGAGAAGGGAAGCAAGGAAAATGACATTGATGTGCTAAGTTAAGGGGACTGAGTTTCAGCTGGAAGCCTTTATACTTGTTGTATCAAGGATGCTCCCTGGTATTTTCTAGGGCAGAAGATGGAAAACTGTAATCATCACCTACTTTTTTAAAATAAAGTTTTATTGGAACAGAGCTGTGTTCACTGACTAACATCATAGCTATGGCTGCTTTTATGTAGTAATAGCTGAGGCCAGTAGCTATGATAACCACAACATGCCAGGAAAGCCTAAAGCTGTACTTTTGGAATTTTCAGGGAAGTCTGGCTTTAGATCCAGGTCAAGAAGGGCAGTTTTTTGGTGTGTGTGTGTGTGTGTGTGTGTGTGTGTGTGTGTGTGTCATAGATCTCTCTCATATCTATTAAATTAAAGAAAGGAAGGAAAGAAGGCAAGGCACTTAATCACAAAGGGGTGGTAAGAACTTCATTATTGTAACAACTGACACCAGAATTCTTTTAGACAGAAGTGTTTGGGAAGATTTTTCTGCTTGAGTGAGCCCCTCAACATATAGAAGCATCTGCAGATAAAGGAGAAGAAACCTTGCTGCTGGTTATGAGGCAGACAAACCTTTATCCAAATTTACCAAACGGCAGAGAGTGAACAGGCAAATTAATAAAATCGAGAATGAAAAGGGGCATATAACAACAGACACAGAGGAAATCCAGAGATTCATCAGGTCATACTTCAAAAACCTGTATTCCTAAAAATTCGAAAATCTAAAGGAAATGGACAATTTTATGGATAGATTTCACTTACCAAAATTAAGTCAAGAACAGATAAGCAAGTTAAATAGACCTATAACCCCTAATGAAATTGAAGCAGTCATCAGAAGTCTCCCAACCAAAAAAAAAAAAAAAAAAAAAAAAAAAGCCCAGGGCCAGATGGCTACAGTGCAGAATTCTACAAGAAATTCAAGGAACAGCTAATACCAATTCTCCTCAAAGTATTCCACACAATAGAAGCAGAAGGGTCATTGCCAAACTCTTTTTACGAAGGCTTCAATAACCTGGATACACAAGCCACACAAAGACACAACTAAGAAAGAGAACTACAGACCAATATCCTTCATGAATATTGATGCAAAAATACTCAATAAAATACTATCGAATCCAAGAACACATCAGAGTAATCATTCACCATGATCAAGTAGGCTTCATCCCAGGGATGCAAGGATGGTTCAACATATGAAAATCCATCAATGTAATCCACCATATAAACAGACTAAGGAAAAAAAAAAACACATGATCATCTCACTAGATGCCAAAAAGGCCTGTGACAAAATCCAATACCCCTTCATGATAAAGGTCTTGGAGAGATCAGGGATAACAGGAACATGCCTTAACATAATAAAAGCAATATACAGCAAGCCAACAGCCAACATCAAATTAAATGGAGAGAAACACAATGCAATTTCTCTAAAACTGGGGACAAGACAAGGCTGTCCACTCTCTCCATACCTCTTCAATATTATCCTTGAAGTTCTAGCTAGAGCAGTAAGACAACAAAAGGAGATCAAGAGGACACAAATTGGAAAGGAAGAAGTCAAACTTTCACTATTTGCAGGTGATATGATAGTCTACATAAGTGAGCCAAAAAACTCTACCAGGGAACTCCTACAGCTGATAAACACTTTCAGCAAAGTGGGAGGATATAAGATTAACTCAAAAAAAAATAAAACTATAGCCCTACTATATACAAATGATAAATGGGACTGAGAAAGAAATCAGAGAAACATCAGCCTTTACAATTGCCACAAACAACATAAAACACCCTGGGGTAACGCTAACCAAAAAAGTGAAAGACCTGTACTGTAACAATTTTGACTCTCTAAAGAAAGAAATTAAAGAAGATTCCAGAAAATGGAAAGATCTCCCATGCTCTTGGATAGGTAGGACCAACAGTAAAAATGGCAATCTTGTCGAAAGCAACCTATAGATTCAATGCAAACCCCATTAAAATCCCAACACAATTCTTCACAGACCTTGAAAGAATAATTCTCAACTTTACATGGAGAAACAAAAGAACCAGGATAGCCAAAACAACCCTGTACAATAAGGGAAATTCTGGAGGCATCACCATCCCTTACTTCAAGCTCTATTACAGAGCTATAGTCCTGAAAACAGCTTGGTATTGGTACAAAAATAGACAGGTAGACCAATGGAATAGAATTGAAAACACTGATATTAACCCACACACCTACGAACACCTGATTTTTGACAAAGAAGCTAAATTTATATGCTGGAATAAAGAAATCATCTTCAACAAATGGTGCTGGCATAACTGGATGATGGCATGTAGAAGACTGCAGATAGATCCATGTCTATCGACATACACAAAACTTAAGTTCAAATGGATCAAAGACCTCAACATAAACCCAGCTACACTGAACCTATTAGAAGACAAAGTGGGAAATACCCTTGAATTAATTGGTACAGGAGACCACTTCCTGAACATTACACCAATAGCACAGACACTGAGATCAACAATTGATAAATGGGACCTCCTGAAACTGAGAAGCTTCTGTAAGGCAAAGGACATTGTCAGCAAGACAAAATGGCAGCTCACAGACTGGGAAAAAATATTTACCAACCCCACATCTGACAGAGGGCTGATTTCCAAAATATACAAAGAACTCAAGAAGCTAGTCCCCCAAACACCAAACAATCCAATTAAAAAGTGGGGTACAGAACTAAGTAGACAATTCTCAATAGAGGAATCTAAAATGGCTGAAAGACACATAATAAAGTGTTCAGCATCCTTAGCCATCAGGGAAATGCAAACCAAAACAACTCTGAGATAACATCTTACTCCTGTCAGAATGGCCAAAATCTAAAACACCAATGACAGTTTATGCTGGAGAGGATGTGGAGAAAGGAGAACACTCCTCCACTGCTGGTGGGAGTGCCAACTTGTACAGCCACTTTGGAAATCAGTATGAGGACTCATCAAGAAAGTGGGAATCAGTCTACCACAAGATCCAGCAAGTCCACTCTTAGGCTTATACACAAAAGAAGCACATTCATACAAGGGCATCTGTTCAACGATGTTCATAGCAGCACTATTTGTAATAGCCAGAAATTGGAAGCAGTCTAGATGCCCCTCAACCAAAGAATGGATAGAGAAAATGTGGTACATTTACACAATGGAGTACTACTTAGCAGAAAAAAAACAATGGAATCTTAAAATTTGCAAGAAAATGGATGGAACTAGAAGAACCATTCTGAGTGAGGTAACCCAATAGCAAAAGGACAAACATGATATGTACTCACTCATATTCAGATTTTAGACATAGAGCAAAGGATTACCAGCTTACAATCCACACTGCCAGAGAAGCTAGTAAACAAGGAGGACCCTAAGAGAGACATACATGGTCCCCTGGAGAAGGGAAAAGGGTCAAGATCCCCTGAGCAAATTGGGAAGAGGTGGGAGGGAGCTAGGAGAATGAGAAGGGGAGAAGAGGAGGGGTGTGGAGGACATGAGGGAGCAGAAAGGTTGAGTCAGGGGAAGAATAGTTGATAACAAGAATGGAGATACCATGATAGAGGGAGACATTTTAGGTTTACAGTGAAATCAGGCACTAGGGAAATGTCTGCAGACCTACAAAGATGATACCAGCTAACTATCTAAGCAACAGAGGAGTCTACCTTAAATGCCCTCCCTGATAATGAGATTGATGAATGACTTATATGCCATCCTATAGCCTTTACCCAGAAGCTGGTGGAAGTGAAAGCCGACACCCACAGCTAAACACCAAACTGAACTGGAATCTAGTTGCAGAGGAGGAGGAGTGGTGAGCAAAGGGGTCAAGACCAGGCTGGTGAAACCCACAGAAATAGCTGACCTGAACAAGAGGGAACTCTTGGTTCCCCAACTGATATCTAGGAAATCAGCATGGGACTGATCCAGACCCCATGAACGTGGGTGTCAGTGAGGAAACCTCTGAAATCTATAGGGCCTTTAATAGTAGTTCAGTACTTATCCCTAGCATAGGAATAGACTTTGGGAGCCCATTCCACATAGAGGGATACTCCCTGAGCTTAGACACAGGGGCATGGGCCTAGGCCCTATCCCAAAGGACATGACAGACTCTGGAGACCCCCCCCTATGGAAGGCCTCACCTTCCCTGGAGAGCAGAAAGGGTATGGGATAGGTAGGGTGTTAGTTGGGGGGGGGAGAGGAGGGAGAGGGAACTGGGATTGACATGTAAAATAATCTTGTTTCTAATTTAAATAAAAAATTGAGAGAAAGAAAAAAAAAGATCATCACCTGTCTTCTTAACCAAGCCACTTGCTGGGTTGCTAGTCCAGGCTTACAAAGGGTAAAAAAGTGAGGAAATCTTACTTTAAGCCAGTGTTGAAGGGCTGTTAGGACACCAGTGTGAACTAAACCAAAGGCTTCAGATCAGACCAAGTGGGCTGCTGTCCCAGAATACTTAGTGGGGCTCCCTACATTGCTCCCCATGCCTGCTGGTTGGTTCATTCAGTATAGGACTTCTCAGGCTATGTTCTGTCAAACCATCAGTATAGGAGATCTACTACTGAGATCCTGTCTACTGAGATCCTACCAAGTGCTGGTACAGTGGTACATATTTAAATAATTTTATGAGTCTGCACAATTGTGTGACAGTTTGCAGTGACCAATTTTATAGATATCAATAAGAGAGTGAAGTAACCTACCCAAGACCATTAATTTAGTGACTAAAGGGTTTCAGCTTTAATTTAAAAGTTCCTAACTCCAAAGTGACACCCTTCTATAATGCAACTTACATCTGGAAGAAAAAAGATAACAAGGACTAAAGTTCCTCCCTGTTCCATAACTGTTCTAATTCCAGAAAAGTAGACAATAATTCATCTGAGTTCTTTTATGCCCATTTTTTGCTTTAGATATAGCTAGCACTTAATCTAACTCATCAGTTAACAACAAAGGAATCAGATGGCTACACATATTATCCAGGGAAGTCTGTATTTAAGTCCTTACATGAACAGGCTTCTAGGATGTGCTAAGAGCTGGACAGACACCTGGCTTGCCCAGTCTGTGTAAGAGCTGGAGCTTGAGAGGTGTCAAGGGCAGAGCAGATACCCAGTGAAGCCCCAGGAAGCAATGGAAGTCACTGAGGGGACCACATGCAGAGAGTACTGCTACAGGGGTAGAGTGAGTTTACACTGCAGAATCAAGAATCCTTTCCCAAGCTGGCTAAACTGGCAAGTATAACTTAATAACTGAGGACAACAAGGTAGCTAGCTGTATTGAGTCACTCCTAGGGGAGACAGGAATGCAAATCGAGACTTCCCAAAAATTAGATTTCTACACTTTAGCTCAGCACCATATTTATCCCCCAGTGCTCAAAGGCAGTGCACATAGCAGATCTAGTAGGTGAATTTGCAAAATATCTCTTCAGGAGTTTGTGTGTGTGTGTGTGTACATGTGGCATGTGTGTGGGAGAGTGGAGGGAGTGAAGTAAAATGCCTTCAGCTCCCTTTGTCTTTGTTCACTGAATTCTCACAGGTGAAGGCAGGGCTAGCCATGTTCTGTGAAAGACTCTAGTGACCAAAGGCAGTTATGCTCACAGAAAGTAATGTCTTTAGAATTATCTTGTTTGTGGGACAAATGGCTCTTGTCCAATCATAGGTACTCTTCCTTTTCTCTAAGAATCTCTTTCTAAAACTGTCCTCATGCCAGAAATGGTCACAATGTCATTTCCCTGAATTGTCCTTTGAGGAGAATTTTGTCTGCCATGTTTAGAACATTCAGGATACTCTCAGTTTGCTCCATTTTACTGGTCCCTTGGTTAGTCAACATACTGTAGACCTCCCATATTTCTTTGTTAGCTTTAAACATTATCCCATAGCTTCTGACTCTAATGTATAAGGCAGAAGATCTGTACTGTAGCTTGGGACCTATCTATCACAATTACCCTTGCTGGTGAAGACTCTTTTAGAACTTACTTTCACTAACAGTGAAGAACCTAGACTCTTCCAGCTCTAAGATTCTAAAACTAGTAAGTTTGTCTAGAAAGCCAATAGCTGAGATAGCACATTTCTCATATTTAGCAAGGATAAGGCTTGGTAGGAGCTGCAAAAGGTGTGCCATTCCTTATCCTCTCCTTTGTAAAGGAAGCGACTGAGGTCCAGAGAGAGTCACTGTGACAGAGCACATGACTGGGCCACAACCGTGGTCTAAGCCCTGACTTTGTTTAACCTTTCTGTCTATAGAACACAATTTAAACAGCGGTGGAAAATTGAAATGTTTAAGAACAACATATATAAGGGGCTGGAGTACTCTGTTGCTCTTGCAGAGGACCCGATCCAGGTTCAGTTCCCAGTACTCACATGCTGGCTTACAACCATCAGCAGCTCCAGTTACAGGGAATCCCATGCCTTCTACTAAGCTCCT
Source organism: Cricetulus griseus (assembly GCF_003668045.3). Taxonomy (NCBI): domain Eukaryota; kingdom Metazoa; phylum Chordata; class Mammalia; order Rodentia; family Cricetidae; genus Cricetulus; species Cricetulus griseus. The sequence continues at coordinate 56,634,839 of NC_048601.1, read as the reverse complement.
CAAGCACCAGGCTTGCATGTAACATGCATGCATGCATGCATGCATGCATACATACATACATACATACATACATACATATGGACAAAATATTCAAATACATAAAATAAATCTAAAAAAAAGGATATTTCATATCAGATGCCTAGAGATGATATATCAGATACCTAGGGAGGTGAAGGAGAATGACAGGAAATTTTAGTTACTGTTTTAAAATTAAGTAATAAATAAGTATGTTGAATATTGTGGCATGTGCCTATAATCCTAGCATTTGCGGTTCTTAGTTCAAAGCCAACCCTGAGTACATATGAGACCCTGGCCCAAAAGATCAAAACTAAAAAGAAAAAAAATGCAAAAAGTACACAAAATCCATGTTACCCCTGGTGAATAAATAAATGCCAATATTTGTCTACTCTACATAAGGACTGAAGAAACATGATCATAGCCTACCTCCACCCCCTCATTTCACATGTTCTCATGACTACTTGGCATCTGCTATGTTTTCTTATGCCATATACACATGTACACACACACTCACACAAACCACTGTGAGTAACTTTCTGTCAAAATTTTATTAATTAAATTTATTCATTTATGCAGGGTGTTGGTGGTGCATACCTTTAATCCCAGGAGGCAGAGGCAGGTGGATCTCTGTGAGTTCGAGGCCAGCCTGGTCTCCAGAGCAAGTGCCAGGATAGGCTCCAAAGCTACACAGAGAAACCCTGTCTCGAAAAATCAAAAAAAAAATCATTTATTTTACATACTGATTGAAGTTTCCCCTACCTCCCTTCTTCACATTCCCTTCTCCTACCTCCCCTACCCCCAATCCACTCCTCTTCTGTTTCTATTCAGAAAGGGGCAGGCCTCCAATGGGTATCAACAAAGCATGGCTTATCATAAGGCTAGGCAAGGCAACCCACTATGAAAAATAGATTTCCAAAGTCAGCCCAAGCATTAGGACAGTCCCTGCTCCCACTGCCAGGAGTCCCACAAATAGACCAAGCTACACAACTATCACAGATATGTGGAAGGCCTAGGTTTGTCCCATGCAGGCTCTCTGATTGCCAGTACAGTCTCTATGAGCTCCTATGAGCCCAGGTTATGCAACGTACCTTTTTATCCATTCTTATACCCTATCCTTATTGACCAGTCCAAATTCATTTATTCATTTGAACTGTTAAATACTACTCTCCAGTATGTAAAAATACAAAAACATACTACAATATGCTTCTCAGTTATTTCTGGTAGAGAGTTGCCCAATTGTGTTCTGGATGGCAAGCAGATGTACTTAATGACTGCTGGTACTCAGACAGTAGGCTAGGTGAAGGTGGTGAGATAGGACTGTTACGCAGTATTGATCACCACATATTGAATGTATGATGTCAAAATGTCAGGTCTGTGTTGCAAGCAGATCCTGAACCTGACTCATAGCAAGTGACACAGAGAAAAGGCAGAAGTTATCAGTCAAGATCCAGATGCTAGGAAGCTGACTGAAAGTGTCCTTCGATCCTTGGAAGAGAACACACAGAAAGACACACTAAAGAGCTAGTTGCGAAGCCTGTGCTGCCCAGAATGAAGATGAACACAAGCAACCCTCCTCCAAAGAGAAAAGTGAGGGTTACAGTCCTACTTTAGAATCCTTAGGAATGTATGGCTGACCTGGAATGACAGGATAAGCTTGACTTTCATGGCTACCTTCTTTGCCTCCGAAATTCTCCAGGAGGCAACAGTGCCTATTAGCCAGCAACTGAGCTGGGTAGGTAGGAAAAGTCAGGAGAGAAAAGAAACCTTGGAATGGGAGAGCTTTAAATCACTTGTTCTCAGAAGTTTGAGGAGGGAGAGATCGCTCCCTTAGTCTGCACACATGAACTGAATCTATCTTTTTATGTGGCTGGAGCATCGGGATTTTACTGTGAAGGTATGGGGGTCTTGATCCAGCATTTTATCTGCATTTTTATTATCTCCTCATTGGAGCATGGTCTGTTGTTGGGGTTCAACAAATCATTAGGGGGTTCTGATTCATAAATAAGATGAATTTTTGTTAAAACCTGCCTCCTTCATCAAATTAGGATCTGAAAAGAGGTATGGTAAGTGAAAGCACATTTAAATGTCACTTTGCTATTACAGTTGTCAGCATGGCCACCACAGAGGTGTCATTATTAATCAAAGGTTCCACTGCCCTTTGTGAACTTCACAGGAACAGGAACCTTTTTGACTTTTGCTTCAATGTAACAGCAAACCAAGACCTTGGCTCTCACCCAAGCTACAACTCCCTTTTCCCATCCTGTCCATGTCCTGTGGACCAGAGCCATCTGGACAGTTTCCACATTAGCATTTGTCACGTGACTTGTCCCTGGGAACTGAGTTCCATTAAGGAAGGACCATAGCAAGTACCAGGCCATCAGTATATGGTTTTCAAGAGACCACCTACAGTTTTGACAGTATGAATGTGGTGTAAGGATGAGCAGTCTATATTTTTACCTGTGATCTCTCTCCCATGTCTATAAGAACAGACCAAGGTGACACTGGAAAATGACCACCTTATTCTAGGTAGTCCCCTTGTCTAGTCCTTTCCATATTGTGATGTGCCATCTTTCTGACTTGAAGATGTCATCTGTAACTAAGCTTTTTTCAATTCCTTCCTGTCTTCACATGGTTCACAACACTGAGCTGGAGATAGAGGTTGTCCAGGTGGCCAGGAAGCCTTTGGGTATGGTGAGAAGCTGTTTGGAGCCATCTCTGTCACTGCCTAGATGCTACAATCAGCTCCGGCCTCTGATGCTTCCTAACTCATGAGCTCTGGGGCCCATTACTAACTTCTCTATAAAGTGGGGATAACTTGGCTGGGTGAAGTCCTCAGCAGAGCCTGGCAGCTAGAAAAGCTCAGCCTGTATCAGCAAAGGTAACGGCACAGAGTGAAGATGGCAAACATTCCTGTTCACAGCCTAATTCACGCCTTTTCTGATTCAGAAAGACTTCTTTTCCTGTCTCCTGTCCAGATCCTTCACACATTGGAGGTTTTTCTTCCTGTCTCTGGCACCCGTTTCACTTGTTGGTACCATAGCCTATCTGAAACTACCAGTTACTCCTTTGATTTGGTCTCCTTGAGAAGATATAAATACCTCACATCAGTATATTTTTTTCAGCTTCAACTTGTACATGGGCCTAGATCCATGATAGCTTAGGACAGTGTATATGTATGTGGGGGTCCTACTTTCTGATCCCAAAGAGGTACCAAGCATAATACCAAGGGGATTTCACAGCTAAAGGGTATGCCCTTTTGGATGTTCAGTACTTTTGACTTCCTTTACCACCTGCAACAGCCAAATGATGACAGCCTATACTCTGTATACCCACCAGTGAGCAAGGAGTTCTAGAGGCCAACTCAAGATTAATTCTTGCTGTGCTGGCTAGTCTTATGTCAATCTGATGGAAGATAGAGTTATCTGAAAGGAGGGAACTTCAACTGAGAAAATGCCTCCATAAGATCCACTGTAAGGAACTTTCCTGATTAGTGAATGATGGGGAAGAGCCCAGGCCATTGAGGGTGGTTCCTTCGATGGCCTGGAAGTCTTGGGTTCTGTAAGAAAACAGGCTGAGCAAGTCATGATGAGCAAGCCAGTAAGCAGCACCTACCCATTTCTATACATGGCCTCTGCATTATTTACTGCTTCCAAGTTCCTGTCCTGTTTGAGTTCTTATCCTGACTTCCCTTAAGGATGGACTATGATGTGTCCAATAAGCCAAATAAATCCTTTCCTCTCCAACTTGCTTTCGGTCATAGTGTTTCATCACAACAATAGAAACCCTAATTAATACACTTGTTCAGGACAATTTGTCAAACAATAATCTAGTCCAGATCTGGGAGTACCCATTACATATCCAATTGCAAGAAGTTAGGCCTGAGGTGTAGCAGAAAGCTCCCCATGTAGATTAGTTCTGGTCCAGCAGTTTTAGACTTCCAGGTGCAGGATTTACGATAAGTGAGAGTTGTTTACATGCCTATTTTTTCCTATAAGCACACATCCCTAACCCTGATTATTAACACTGCCTTTATATATTTCTTAGAATTCTCTTGGCCAAGGGATAGGTCTGAACTGGGCTGGAAACTGTAGCACAGCCCTACAATGGAGACAATGTCACACAGGACTCTATGCAAACACGTCCTCAGCTTTTTCTGATACCAGCAAAGCCCCTATTCATCTTTTTGTTTTAGTTATTTCACAGATACTTTCACTGCTCTGCTGTGAGCAATTTGAGGGCATTCTATTTGTCTTTGTGTGTTAGCTCTGTAGTAGAGAGTGAAGGAACTCAGTGAAGGCTGCTGATGCAGGATTGAGAGCACCACAGGAGGTTAGTCTAGCTCTCAGCAGCAAACATCTTTCACCTCCAGGGCTACCCCTGGTTTCCTGAGGTTAGTTCCGGGATCTGGCTCAAGGGGCGCTAGTCTCCAATCCCTGGTAGTGTTTCTCTAACAGGCAAAGAATGGGTGGAAAGGCTCAGCCAAAGGAGATTGGACTGTTTACAGTTGGCCAGGCCAAGATTAGTGTGAACACAACATATGCCAGGTTCATTGGAAGTTACATTTTCCTTTTGTTTACACATTGTAGAGGAGACCAGAAGGGAAAAGCAGGTGACCTCCTGTTAACCTCGCTGTCTGCTGGAGGCTGCTGCCCTCACCTCTGAATGAACTTTCAGATTGTCTCACACAAGATTCACCTTGCCTTGAACTTGTACGCCTGCTCTGAAGGCCCCAGTCACGTAGCTGTGATTAAACATTACAGAGTGTCCATAAATTTACAGAAGTATTATTGTGGCTTGCTTTCCTTTCTTCTTTGGGAGAGGAAGAGAGCAATGGGTTTGGATCAGTGGGGGAGTTAAAAAAAAGGAAGTTCAAAATCAAACAAACAGTTCCTTTTTGCAGTCTTGAACAAAGAGGAAAACAAGGCATAGGTATTCCAGAAAGAAAGGGACACATTTGGTCATGGGAGAAACCAGAGTTCTAGAGGGCTATAGAGCCCCATGTTTGGCAGCAGTGTCGTGGGGCTCAAGGTCCTATTTTTAGACAACCTCAAAATTTGGAGCTGGAGAGATGGCTCAGTGGTTCAGAGCACTGACCACTCCTCTAGAGGACCTGGGTTCAATTCACAGCATCCACATGGCAGCTCCTTGCTGTCTAGAACTCCAGTTCCAGGAGACTCAACACTCTTAAACAGACATACATTCAGGCACAATAATGCATATAAAACAAATTTAAAAAATTCACAGGTGGCACACAAACTGGTCTGTCCTGAAAGGACTCTTGAGAGAGGGAGGGATACTTTCTTTTGGGCTTGCTACATGGTGTAGGCAAGTGACAAGGTAGCAGGTGAGGGAGAGGAGGCTGCAAGAAAATAGATTTTTTTCTTTAAGCTGCTATGAAAGATGAGGAAGCCCAACATCTGGGATCTTTCAGCAGAGACGGGACAAAGACTAGACCATGTTCTAGAAGAAATGCCCAAAGCTGACCAGATTACCTAAGAACAATTATTTCTATGATTCACTTCTTTATGCTTAAAGTAGGAAAAACAGTGGTATCTCACTGAAAGTTTGCTAAACTCTCAAGGACTCCAAAGCCAAGAGACGCCTACAACAGGCCTGTGCTGTCATGAGGCAATGAGACTTCTATAATCAGAAAGGCCAGGAAGTACTCTATTTGATCCAAAAGAATTGTAAAAAATCATCAGGAAGCCCAGACTGAGGTGACAGGCACTGGCCAGCAAAGCCACCTTTGGAATCAGTTGTCCTGTCTCTGGTTACTTAGATGGCAGTGACAGGGTGCCAAAGAAGCTCATTGTTTCTACAGCTGGTGACGCAGAGTCCCTTAGAGTAGTGAAGTCCAGACAGGGTCTGTCCACAGGAGGAAGGCAGCCAATGGCTTAGCTTAATTGTTACCTCTCAGCAAGACTTATCACTTCTGGAAGATCTGCCAGAAGTCAGACAGAGGCCTTGGAAGTGCTCAGGCACTGTCTGAAATATAGAGCTGTGGCAGGCAATGACATGGCCATGGTGTTAGGGAATGTTCAAGTGATAGATTTAAGTTGAGTGTAGGAGTTCTGAGGTCAAGTTCTGTTCTGAGGAATCTATACAGTGGAGGCAGGGATGTGGGAATCCCAGAGAGGCTGAGAGCAAGCAGGGTGCTGCAATGAAGGGAACAGTCCGAAGTCAGGCAAATAATGAGACAAACACATTGGTACCAGCTAAGGGCAAGGAGACAGGCTTTGTAAGGCAGATAGATACTATCAGACACACACAAGGAGAAAAAGCCATCTAATGCCAAAGAGAGCTATGAAATGAGAATAGACTTCCGGTGGGAACATGGAAGAGTCCAAAACTGATTTGTTGAGAGCCAAAGTGGACCAGGTACTACATCACTACTGTATAGTACTGCATGTCAGTAGTACAGCTATACTCATCTAATCCTGAGATAGACATTGTCTTTGTGTCTGTCTACACATACAGTAACTAAGCATCAGCAATTTAAGCAAATGCTCACAATCAAACTGCTAGGAAACAGAAGTTGGAATTTGACTCCAGATATATTCGATTTGATGCATATGCAAATCTAAGAGTAGAATTATAAAAACAGAATTAAGGATGCATAAGAGTTCATGTCAGCTGGACTAAGCAAATTTCCCCATTGTTCTTTAGAACTGGCTTAAGACCCCATCTCTAGAAATCCAGGAATTCCACTCTCAGTGTCCTGAACTCCATTTTTATACACTGCTTATGAGCACAGGAAGTGCTGTTACATAGGTTCCCACTCCTCTGTCCCTTACAAGTGAACAGCTGATGATGCCATAAACCGGATGCTGATATGGAGAGGAGCCTGAGTATTTTATATTTGTAGCTCCCAGAATAAATGTCAGTTCTTTGAGGGCTAAGGTCCACACTGTGGGATCTCAATATACTGTGTCTAAATCCTTAGAAACTAACAAGAAGCTCTTGATACTTTATGCATTTGTGGGTTTTTCCCTTTTGCTAAAGTTACTAGTTTTCTTGTGCACTTCTCTAAAAAAAAGTATGTGCTTTAAAAAAATTAGAAAACATTTTATTAACACAGAAGCATAACGGGAAAAGATCACTCATAATCTTTTCTTCCCAGGGATAATAAATGTCAACAATTTCATGTCTTGCCTTTTAAGAATGTTTTTCTTACCCAAAATAGAATAAATTATACATGCTGTCAAAAGCTGATTCTCTGAATACAACATGATGCTTTTCACATACAGGTAGACAATGCAGTCTGGGTCCCTTTCACATGCCTCTAGATAATACAGTCTGGGTACCTTTCACATACATATAGACAATGCAGCAGGGATGCATTTCACATACAAGTAGCTTAACTTTCTTCATCATTTTGAAAGATTCAGGGTATCTATTATTAATGGCTATCTATCTTACCTAAACTGAACATGCCCCTCTTTTTAATGTATATTTTCCCCCCAGTTGTCTCTTATATTATCTGGTGTCTTGACCGAAACATGTAAAATATATCTTTGCAAATTTCTTTTAATATTTCCATCAGAAATGACAATATATGAGGGGTAGAAACAGGATGGTCCCCAAAGTGGATTGGCCAGTCAGTGACCTTCAGGTTCAGTAAGAGATCCTGTTTCAAAGACTAAGGTGGAGATGGGATCAAGAAAGATGGACTTCTGGCTTCATTGAATGCTCACACACACATAAACACAAAACAAATACATACCACAGGAACAGAAGAAATGACAGTATAGCCTGAGGTAGAGTCCTGGCTTTTGCACTATTGTGACTTTGTTTCTCTCTGTGTTACAGCTCTGGCTGTCCTGAAACTCACTTTGTGTACTAGGCTGGCCTCAAACTCACTGAGATCTGCCTGCCTCTGCCTCCTGAGTGCTGGGACTAAAGGTGTGGGCCACCACTCTTCCCCACTCCCTCCCTATCTGGAACTTCAGTCTCCTGAGTGTGATAACATACCCAGAGATGTATCTGACTTTTCTGTGGTCTAGCTTCACAGACAGATAATACACCTATCAGGAGGTTGTAGTGTAGACTGAGTACTCACACAAACACTCAGAACAGTGCATTTCACACAGCTATGCTGGACAAAAGCCAGCAACAGTGAAGACTAATAATGATGATGCATTACTAAGAACAGGACTTGATGTCAAAGGTTTTGCTCTTCATTAATTATCATCCCTGCAGAATGGCCTATCAATTTATACTCATATTAGCAAGGATTATGGGTGTTTTGGAACAGAAACACTTCCAAAAGAATGAACCTATTTCTGTTAGAAATATCAGAGGGGCAAACTCAAAAAAGCTTGAGGTATATGATCTTAATGACCCCTTTATACCATGAAATCCTGTGCTTCCTTCTATTCCTAAATTACATGAATGTAAATAGAAGTCCCGAGAACAAACTGGAAGTATCTGACTTGAGTTGGAAAGAAAGTACCAGACTGTTGTAGAGAAGAAAGTGTTTTATGGCTTGTAAAATGTTTTCAGATGTCTGTACCTTTTAGCAGGAACACCACCTAAATATTTTCTGTAAAACATCATACTTTCCAAATGGTACATCATTAGGGATGACAAGGCTACAAAGTAACCAAAGATGCTTATATTTATCTCTCCCTCATACCATGCTATATAGCCTAGACTGACCTCAAATTCACTATATAGCCAACCTGAACCAAACTCTCCATTGTCCTGCCTCAGTTTTCTGAGTGCTGGGATTACAGGGGTGTGTTGCCATACCCAATAAAATAGCAGATCTCATCCCAATTCCTTTCTAGTTCCTTAGACTCAGTTTTATGCCTCAGAACAGAATTGGCCCTGAGGGAGGGGGAGCTTTCTTGTACCCTTCAGCTCACCACCTCTCCTCAAATTCCTTATTTTTTTTCACTAGAAACCTTTCATTTCAATATTAGACATTAAAGAAGCATCAATTTCTTTACTTTTGCCTTGAAAGCCACAGATTTTCTTCTTTCTCTCTAGAAACCCTTACCAAATGAGCACACAGGCAATGAGCTACAGAGACACACTTGTTCTCTGAGAGTTTGAGATATTTTCAATTACCTAACTTTGCTCCCTTCATCAAATATGAGCATTAACAAATATAGTAAATTATTGTCTGCTACTCTAAACAAAACCCTTTTCCTAAATTTCAGGTTTCTAGGAAAGTAAATCTGGTATTCTCAGGACTTCCCTAAAATCCTCTTATTTCTCTTCCTTGCTACTAGGAAACTTGGGTGTTTTACTGTATTAGAAATTAATTGGGGCCAGGCGGTAGGTGCACACACCTTTAATCCCAGCACTTGGGATGCAAAGGCAGGCAGATCTTTGTGAGTTCAATGCCAGCCTGGTATACAAAGTGAGTTCCAGGACTGAAACACTGTTACACAGAGAAACCCTGTCTTGAAAAACCAGCAAACAAACAACAAAAAAATAAATTAAATAAGTTTCCACCAAAGACACTGTGCTGTGCACACAGAAGGAAGGAATACACCACTCATGTAAACACTGTGCTATAGTTATTTCTACTTGGTATAGCACCTGATGATGGAAGCCGTAGGTTTCCATCTAAGAATCAATGTTGTAACACTGTCCATAGTTACACAGTCAAGTAAGTGGCTTAAAGGCTGTGGTCCAGTTAGTCCAACAAAGGCTGTCTACCAATGGAAAGTCTAAGAATCCAGTAGCTGTTCAGTCCACAAGGCTCGTCTCAGCTGGTCCTCAGTTTATGCTGCAATCCTGAAAAAAATGGCTCTAATACCAGTGAGGAAATGAACTTCCTAGGAAGATTCAGAACAAGCAGGCAAAGAGCAAGAGCTTCCTTCTTCCACGTCCTTTATATAGGCTGCCACCAGAAAGTGTGGCCCGTATTTAAAGTAAATAAATAGTCCCACCTCAAAAGAATTGGATTTAGGGTGGATCATGCCACTTCAAATGATTTAATTAAGACAAATCCCTCATAGGTTTACCCAGACACTTTGGTTTTAGTTAATTTCATTTGTAGCAAGTTGACAACAAGTCATCATACTTGCAAGAGCCATACATACATACTCAAGATAATCTCTCTGGTTTAAAAAATAAATATATTTAACTTTGGTGTTCAGTGATAACATACCAGGATGACTGTGAAGCCAAGGATGATCTAAAACTTCTCATCCTTCTTTCTCTACTTTCTGAGTGCTAGGATTATAGGTATGTGCCACCAGGTCCAGTTTATGCAGTGTTGGTGATGGAACCCAGGGCTTTGTGTATGCTGGTCAAGTGCTCTACATGCTCAGCCCCAATGATACCATCTTTATTCTGTGGCTCTTCCATTCAAAAAGGATGTACCTCATGGGCTCCTGGGCATCATTTATGTGGACACACAATTTCAACAGTACCACAATGACACTTTCTTTTGGTGGGTGTCTACAGTTGCCATGTGCAGGGTGTGTTGCTCTTTTCAGCAATTATTGTTTGCTATCAAATTCCTTCCCAGTCCTCCCTGATGTGTTGTCAGATTTTTTTAGAGCAGGTGTATAATCAACATTTAGTATCTTCTTGGCACTTGACACCATCTAAAATTCTATGAGAGCATGATCTCTGCCCTCAAGGATTCTCCAGTTTAGCCAGATCCACATATTTAAGTCAGTCAAAATAAATGTTGGTGGGGGGATAATATCAACATCTCATCAAAGCCAAAGAGAATGAATAAGTCAGTGTGAAGTAAGAAAAATATTGCTACTGAGAGGTGCTAAGGAAGAGCAGTAGACAATGACCACCTTTGGTGCATGTAGTTCCCAGCACCATGCCCAACACCACAGCCAATGAATATTTATAGAGTGACTTTCGCTTCTCCTGATCTGCCGTCTATTTCGAAGCTAGGGGACCAGGTGTTTTCCAGGACACTTTCCTTCCCCAAAGGGCTCCTGAATCATTACAATTTCCATAAGGTTGTACAGTTTTCTGGCAGCCATCCCAGAGGGGGCTATGTCTCATTGAGCAAGTGAGTATGCTCTACTTCTCTGGGGATAGTGCCCATGGGAACATGACTTGTACTTCTAATGAGATTTTTGACATAGTGTGTGTGTGTGTGTGGGGGGGTAATATGCCCTCCATGGTGAGGAATCAACCATGCACTCATTGTTCCTTCATCCTCAGCACTGCACACACAACACCCCAAGGGGGATTTGGGATTCTGGTGACCAGAGAACAACTCTACTTGATAAAGGCATTTGCTTGACATGTTTTCACTTAGCTTTTGCTCCAGGGTACTGAGTAGGCTGAGCCCAGCATGCATGTAGAAGACGATAGATAGCCCTTCCTGCCCTTTCCAGACTGTCACAGACTTCCTGGCCAGAGCCAACCCAGGAAAGTATTAGTAGCTTTATCCCCTTTCCTCTCCACCCTAAATGCACCCCAACTGCACCAACTGCTCAGGCACCCGTGGTCTCCAAATCCCATTTCTTAATAGATCATTTTATCTGTCCCATGTAGACAGGTGATATTGGAAAAAGTCATAATATTGCTGAGCTAAATTTCTCTAATAAAATGCGGTTCAGGGGCTAATTGATTTCCAAGAGCCCTTTTCTAGGCCTGAAACTTAATCTTTCCATGTGCCATATTCTGCAATGAGACAGAAGCAGGAAAAAGAGCCTTCTCTTTTGCTGGGGCTGTACTGTCCAGGAAAAGAAGCCTGGCATGTTCTCAGTGCCACAATTTCTACACATATATATTTAATCATTTGCCACCAAATAAATGCATACAGTATTGCTCAAACAGTATGAAGACAACCCAGACACACAGACACAGTTCCTCAGATGGGCATTCCGTTGTCCCTGCTCTAGGCGGGGCTTTGCAGAGATGCTCCAGAAAGCCCATGCATTGTGGGATAGGTAAAGGTGACCTAAGGAATATTATTAACTTTTATCATGTCTCTCTACTTCCCTCTGTCAATCTGGTAGGTAGCTAGGTAGCTTAACTTTCAATTACTGTGAACCCAGTGATATCTGGGCTATTCTGAGAGGCTGTGTGGAGGACATAGGATGTGAGTGTTAGGTGGGTTTCTCTGCTGCTTTGGTCTGGATTTTTGTCACCTAGTGTTAGCCTTACCTGCTTCACATTTTATCCCAGTGATTCTCCACGGTGGACTTTTTCCAGCCTCAGAGCCTCTAGGTCTCATTGCCCTAATGAGCTGACAGGCATGTAGAAAATCCCTCAGGTATGGTGAAGTGGAAAAAAAAAAGCAGCTCCACTGCCTTGGCATACGCTCAGTGCATCTCCCTCTGGCTCCAGAATGCTGGGTGAAAATGAGTGTTGTTTCAAAGATGCTAGCAGGTACCAGCTTACTTGGTACTGCTTTCTGCAACAAGATGGCATCTTTGTCCTCAGGGGCCTGGAAGAACATCTAGACAGAAGTAACAACTGTGTTCTCAAGGATGCAATGGGATCTATCAGCTACCACTGATCAGTTCTCAATTCTTTCTGGAGTTTCAGGTTTAGAAACAGGGCAGACTGTTTTGTAACTTGAAAGAGTTTGCTTTAATTAGTAACATATCATAGAGATAAAGCTGCATTTCCAACACACACAGGAACAGAATATCCCTAGAAAATAAGAGCCCTATAAAACAGGTCTTAGAATTGCTAGGTCTAAGAAAGGATAAAGAACAGCAATAAAAAATTAAATGTCAGTATCAAGCATATTAACTGAACTGAAAATCCCTGTGTGGGTAATAAAACACCTCCAACTTAATAATAATCAAAATGCACTTGACTAAGGTAACGATGGGAAACAGGCCAAGAATCTGCATCTCATCTCCCTCCAGGGTTCCCCTTACAACTCTCATCTTACTCCAGAGAAGCAGAGCCTTTTGGGAATGTCTGGAGGGTGACAGTGCCATACTCTCCACCTCTACTGTAAAGTGAGCAAACGGAGGAGTGTGCTGAGTGCAGCATCCAGAGCTCTAGTTAAAGACTATGTTTGAGATAGGGGTTGTAGCCCAGGCTGCCCTCCAACCCACTGTGCTCCTCCTGTTTCAGTCTCACATATACTGGAGTTACAGGTCTGCACCACCACCCTAGCTATAAAGCTGTTCTTATTAGAATAGTTCAAGAGGGGAGAACTTACTCTGGAAGTTGGCCTGATTTGCACATATAACATGTACACACACACACACACACACACACACACACACACACACACACACACACACACTACATTTTTAATAAAAATCTCAATGTTTTAAGGACTTTTATGACTCGTTTGGGCCACATTCATAGCTGAAATTCATCCTTATGCCACACTAGTAATGCACTATTAGAAACTGATTGTTTTTTTAAAGTACCCAAACCCAGGAAATACTTAGAATTCTAATCTGTATGTTAAAAATTACAGACTGAAAAGAGTAGGTAAAGGAGATCTGAATGATGCAGACATTGTGACTGTGGTCAAGGACTTGATGTTAGGGAGACAGCAAAGTTCCCTAGGTGACTGAAAGCTTTAGCACACCTGTCACTACAAAAACAAGACAATTTTTGGCAGAAATTGAAGCTGACTCTAAAAAACTGATACAATTTGGAAAAGGCAACAGTGGGACTCATGCTGTCTTTTTAAATGACCACTGAGTAGCAATAACATGGCAGCATTAATGAGATAGATGTCAGATCAGGGTCAGTGCATGAGTGTGGTCACTGGTTTTGACAGGTGTGGGAAGGCTACTGGGTGAAGAAGGAGAGCCTTTTCAACAAATTGTATGGAGAATTCTGGAATGCCGTGAATGAGCTTTTCATGAGTATACCACTGGGTGACACTGGGTGGCTCCCTCCTGGCAGGGCTGTGTCCCTCTGAAAACTCTTTAGGAGAAGCTGTATGAGGGCTCCAGTATTCCATGGCTTGTGGGCTCATGACCCAGGCTCTGTTACTGTGGATATGTCGCATCCTTTTCTGTGTATCTCAAGATCCCTCAGCCTCCTTCTAAGGACCAGATTCAAGGTCCACTGGATAGGATAGGAAAACTGTTCTTCTCAAGATCTTTGATTCAGTTATACCTTTTGCTACATAAAGTGCTATTTATAGATTTGGGAAATCAGAATGTGGACATAGTCTTTTTGGTTGCCACTACCACAGCTAAATACCACAAAACATGGTAACGAATGACAAAAGAAGAATCTATATATTGTATCACAGACAAAATAAACCCCAAACAGATCATATACCTAGATCTAACACCTCCACTTATAAAACTTCACAAACCAACAGACGAAAACCCTTTGGGCTTGTATTATATAAGGATTCTAAAGAATAATAAAAACCAGTAATTCACAGTAAAGGAAAATGGAAGGAAAGTCACAGAACAAAGTCTTTGTACTTCACACAAATTACAGAGGACTTGCATATAGGATATAATAAAAACTTAAAAAACCCAGTGAAAAGAAAACTCAGCTGAAAACAAATCTTTATTACTCACTTATGTTAACCAGCGTCAGTATTTTCAGTATATGCTACAGTGGAAGGTACACAACTTAACCAGTTCCATCTCTTTCCTTGCCATCCTCACCCCTCTAATCTGTTTGCTGTTCCTTGATTCCCTTCTTTAAGCCTCATCAAGTGAAGAGGCTTTGTATTAGAGGGTCAGTCACAGGATGCCTTGCTTCTTTTTTTTTTTTTTTCCCTGCTCTGGTTTAGAACAAGTGGCACTCCTTACATGTGAAACAATGAGGCTGCTACATACTTTGACTTAATCCACTGCAATTGTGACCAGCATTTAGCATTTCCAGCTTGGCTTATTTTACTTTTACAATCAGTTTTAAAACAAGGAGGACAGTGATGATTAGTGCCTCATGTATACGTGAAGAGACAAAGGTTTAGGTAGTTTAAGTGATTTGTTCTGGTGAAGGCACGACTCAATACTATTACTGTGCTGTGAAGTGATGGGGGACTTCACTCACAGGACATACTCAGGAAAATCACTAGACCTATTTATATCTAATCTTCAAAATGGGTGACGGGGTACCAACTTGCTACCAGGGAAGCTGCAGAGATTAATTGGGCAATAAAGAGTTATAAAGACATTTGGAAGTTCTAAATGTTTCATAAAAGGTTTAATAAGCTTTTAATGTTAAGGCCCCATTTGGTACCCAGAGGTGGAAATTAAGGTTAATTTCTCTGTTGCTTTAGTGTTTCCCAAGGTCTGAATGAAAACTCATGTTAGATTAAGCTGTTTTAGGAACTATGTTTAGCTCTTTTGAAGGTATCCTAGCTGAAATTTGTGATTTGCAAATCCTGTCTTTGTTATATCCTGCCTTGGGCCCATGTAGATTGGCTGCCCCCTCTCTAGTCAATACAGAAAGAAGGACTGGCTCATGCTGAGGGTCCCTGGAGTAGATTACAAGTAGGCTCCCACTCCAAGTCTTCTGGAGACCCTCCATATGAGCACTCTGTCCTCTAGAATATACCCTAGGAATTTTCAGAGTATCCAAATGTGTATGCACAATACTGACCACTGAAGAATGACTTTGCCTTATATATTTTGAAGTGGGCTACATTCTGGAACTCATTTCATTGAAAATCACCTAACTCTCTTTTTATCAAACTACTGCACAGGGAACCTGGTAGCAATTTAGCTTTGTATCCAAGATGATATCTGGAATCAATTTACTTTATAAGAAAAGAAACCTTTTAGGACCAAGGAAGACAACCTGAGCAAGACAGACCATTGTCCAACCTAAAGCAGGTGACAATATTCAGTTCTGTAGTACTAACTCACTTTACCCTTCTCTCCTGTGTCTTATACATTCTAATATGTAAAATAAACAACGGTTTCAAACTAAATTGTTACCGAAAGCTGACTGAAGCTAAGGCTGACATTCAGTGGGGATATCCCATGTTCATTTGAAAAATAAGCATCAAAGCCGGGCGTTGGTGGAGCATGCCTTTAATCCCAGCACTCGGGAGGCAGAGGCAGGCGGATCTCTGTGAGTTCGAGGCCAGACTGGTCTCCAGAGCGAGTGCCAGGATAGGCTCCAAAAAACCAAAAGAAAAATAAGCATCAAACAGTCCACATCAAATTAGCTTCCTCATCACCTAGGACAATATTCTCTCAGACACCTATATGTTAATTCTTCTACCTGCCTTCAGGTTGCTCACATCATAAGACAATGAAGACTCTTCTACCTTGTCAAGCATGGCATCTCCCTTCTAATTCCTTCTCCCTGCACAGTCTCAACACTCACCAGCTACTAGAACATTTATGAATGGGTGCATTGCTTGCCTGTTTCTTCCTGCCTGACCTATACTCATCAGGATGCTAGGAATCTTGGTCTCTGAAATACCTGGCACACAGTGGACACTAATGGAATATCTGCTAAGTGAGTCTCTAGCTACAATTCACTTTTAGATCACCCAGAGGCAAGGAGCTAACTTCTTTTGAATGGTTACTATGGACAACTGTGGTTTATAATAAGAAGACATTAAAAACTTGAAAGACATGTGTATCTGAGAAGCACAAACACTGTGGTTGAATTATTTTTATGTTTTTTCCCTTTGCTTTGGGAAAAATCCTTCTGATTTAGCATATAGGTAACAAGGTTAAACTCAGTAAAGACAAGGGACACAAAGGCAAAGCTCCAGCAGAACTGAGATGTAGTCATAGAACTTGAAAGAGACAGCACAGGTTCACAGTAGCCTAAGTGATTCACTAAACAGTCAATGAGGATGGAGACTTCTCCCAATACGTGCTGTTTATGATCCCCTATGGATCAGGTCTGCATCTTCCAAGTACTGCGATAGTGAGTCCTGTGAGACATAGGGACTACTAGGGGTCACAACAGAGAAATGACCAGATCGAAGTTCTGAAGTGTGTGTGTGTGTGTGTGTGTGTGTGTGTGTGTGTGTGTGTGAGAGAGAGAGAGAGAGAGAGAGAGAGAGGCCGAGACAAAGACAGAGAGAAACAGATGCCATATTATGCTGATGAACACTTGCACCTGCTGAAGGAAGCACAACTGGAGAAGAGCTTATCCAGCCAGTCACAGGTCCAGAGGTTGTTAGAGGCTAAGGAGATAGCTTAGTCAGTAAAGTACTTGTTACATGAGCATGAGGATCTGAGTTTGAGCCCCAGTACTCACCTAATAAGCTGGGGTTTGTTGCACATACTTCTAATCCCAGAATGGAGAAGGCAGAGACAAGTGGATCTCTGAGGAATGCTAACCTAGGTGAATTGAGCCCTGGGTTCAGGGAGAGACTGTGCCTCAAAAAGTAATGTGGAGAGTGATTAAGGTATAGACCTCTATCCTCCAAATGAACACACACATACACACAGGTACACACACACACACACACACACACACACACACACACACACACACACACACAGAGTAATTCTTATTTTTAGTCTAAAAACTTCATTGCATATTTGAGAGTCACTATGTTTTCTTATGTATAATCTCCAAAAGGAACAGAAGACCTGGGTCAGACAGAAGCTGAGGTAATTACCAAGGAGAAAGTACACAGTTGGTTTTCCTGAGATACAAGTGGGCTTTATAATCGGTCCTTATGAGGCACTGGTACCTCTCTCAGGAAATATCAACCCCAGCCTGTGTGGAGGCAGGTCATACAGCTAACTAGGCTGGGGGAATACTCCCCAAAATGCACCGAGTATGCAACACTCAAATCCCAGCACTCCAAATGATAGTAACTACTTTCAATCCTAACCAGGCAGGGATCTCTTATCTTCACTAACTGAAGCAGTATGGGCAGGCTGATGTCTGAGACTATAGGAGAGGGGACTCGGGCTCACAGAACAGCACTCTGTCTTCAGTGACTACAAGGTTTGTCATGAGGCCTCAGTTCTGAAAAAGAATGTCAACATCTATGCTCAGTGGCTCTGAGGCTCTGATGGGAATATGTGTGTTGTACCTTTTCTTTATCCCACCCCAAACACAGCTATCTGTCCCCAATACCAGGCTTTACTCTAGTTTACTAAGAGAGTTGAAAGTACTCAAAAGGTAGATGAAGTGATGAGAGTTAAGTGACTTTTAATAACTAATAACATTTAGGGACCTATTTAAAGAATGAAATGGAAAAAACAACTCAAACACACACACTCAGACACACACAGACACACAGACACACAGACACACAGACACACACACACACACACACACACACACACACACACACACACACTTTTGTGTTGGGCTCAAAACACTGAAGACTTTGGGAAAGTGAGCAAAACAACAGCTTATGAGTGTAGTTTATAGAAGATAAAGATCTGAGCCATCCCTTTGTGGTTACAGATTATGAAATAGGCCCAGCAACCCCCCCCTGCACCCCACCCTTCTCATTTCCTACACAGGATGGACTGCATTCAGAGAAAACCAGGAGGGCTAGCCTCTCTGATTACCCCTGTTAAGGTTTTCTCCAAAGCATCCCAGCATAGTTTACAATTTAATTTCTGTCTTTGTAATTCGTAGCTCTTCTGTATATCTCATCTAGTGAACAAGCTTTTTTGAATTAGTGCGGTGTTTGGAAAAAGAACATGTGTTTCTGTTTTATTATTAAATACACTTATAAAGACAGAAAATGTTCTTAGACCAGGTGGCAATCTGTTTTTTGTTTGTTGGTTTGTTTCTTTTCTTTTCTTTCTTTCTTTTTTTTTTTAAACAAACAAGAATCCTGGCAGACATCGGGAGGACACAGAACTCTGGATGCAAACACTGAGTGGACTGGAACACCCTGAGATCTGGGGTGAAGAGCAATCCTAAGGCTCAGGAATTCAGATTGGCCCCATCTGAGCAGCTTGAGGCAAATACACTGCTCAGGCTTTCCCCAGCCATTTGGTGGGCTTGGCACCTAGTGAGCAGGATATTCTGGAATGCACACCATTCCAATCACCACAGTGGTCTTGTATTTCAAGACTGCTTGTTTATAAACATAGCCACTTTCTGGGGTGAATTCCTCTACTTTTTTGGTTTGTTTAAACTCCAAATCTTTTCAAAGAACAAGAGCCTAAAATAAAGATTTTTGAGATTAATGCCTACAAATATGCATTAAAACAATAAAAGGTATTAGTAATGTATATTGTACAAACATCTATTCTATGTTTACCTGCAACCAAGGACACTGACTTGACAGCACCTAGAAGGTATGCTGTTTTACATGTGAGAATTAGCAAATCAATTAAAAGTAATCTTTGGGGCTGGAAAACAGTTCATCCTGCAAGGCCAACAGTGATGCAGCAAGACAGTTATTATAATTACATAAACCAGGCACTCACTTGGCATAGGATTCCACCCATGGAAATCCACCTGAAGACAATCAATTACTAGACCAGAAAAAATTGCATAAAGATACATGGGGCAGAATTCGAAGGACTGAAAGGACACAGCATAAAATCAGAAACAAGCTGAAAAATGGACCTCACATGGGTCCATCTCCTTTAATGGGGAGAAATGCATATGAGAATTCTCTTACAGGAAGAAACAAAGACACATGCAGTCTGAAAAAGTACACTGAAAATTACCATCTTTTCATTTAAACATAAAAGCTTTATTTTATAAATTTAAGTAATACTTGATAGAACATGCTTTTATGTCCATTAAAGAGAGGCACGAGAGTGGGGCATTGTGGTATATTTGGTGGGATACATTTTTATGTCTGTTAAGAGAGGCATGAGAGTGGGGCATGGTGGTATACTCCTGCAAAACCAGCCCAAGAGAGGTTGGAACAGGGGAGTTCCTGGGCTTCATAGCGAGACTCTGTCAAAACAACACAAGAAACACAACATAACTAACCCTAACAAATAAATTGATGAATAAAATTTAAAAAGGTATATATAAAGAAAACTTGAAGGCAGGCTAGGAAGAGAATTCAGTTGATAAATTATTGACCTGGCAATAATTTATTGCAAAACAAATTTGGGGGCCTGAGTTCAGTCTTCAGAACTGGGGTCCAAGAAAGCTGAATGTGGTGGTGCATGCTTGTAATTTTAGTGAAGAAGGTAGAGACTGGCTGATCCTCAGGTAGGAGGCTAGCCAACACAACCTTGGTCAGTTACAGGCCAGGCTGAGGACCTAGCTCAATAGTGGAGTACTTGTTTTGCATGTGAAAGGCTGAATTCCATCTCTTGAACCAGCACAGAAAACAAAACAGAAAGCAAAACACTGGGCTCCATGCACAGGCCAGCCTATGACCTCAGTGTTTGGGAATTGGAGAGATCAGGAGTTTAAAGTTATCCCTGGTTACTTAAAATTACAACAAACCACCCCAACTGAATTAATATTTATTGAATACTTTATATGTCAGATATTGGGTTGTCCTTTGAAGACATTATTCTTTGATTTTTAAAAGCCATTTTCAGAAATTTCATTTCATTTTAAAAGCATGAAAACTTCATTTGACACTTCTGGAAGGCAGGGTGGTACCTGAGACAGCACAGGGATGAGGTGGTGACTCAGAGGTGCCTGTGTAGAGCAGAGCCTAAGTGAGAGAACATCCAGAAAACAAACAGAGCTTTTGGATCAGGAAGGAAAAGGGAACCTGCTGTCACAGCACACTACATATACTGTTCTACACTCCACTCGCTGACATTATTTTATAACTGTGTAAAAACACTTCACAGCACTCTATCACAAATCTATAAATACTGGTGTGTATACACAAGCATGCAAATTTGCAAGACTGAATACTGGAGGGATTCCTGGAAAGAGGTATACATTATATTCCCTTCTTAGAAGTTGATTCATTTTATGCCACAGCCATAGTACTGCAAGTGACAAGCATCCTAAGAAACACGGTGAGCTAGCGACATCTCAGAGAGTAAAAATAGGATCTAGATCCACCAAAGTAACAGGAACTGAGGGGAAAGGAATTTTTTAGAAAGCAATCAACAGAGAGCAGACTAAGCAGGTATGACAAGATATAATGTGGCATCTTGTACTGCACTCTGGAACAGGAAAAGTGCACCAGTGGACAAACTGTTGACATTAAGATGAAGCCTTCTTTGAACAGTAATAATGGCTCTGTGTTAGTTTTATAGCTGTGGCAAATGTAGCTACTGTTAAGACTGAAACACCAGGCTGACCTCGCCCTCTGACGATTGGAGGGGGGGCCCCCCCCGCACACACAGTGACGTGCCACGTCATCATCACATCACTCGTTCACATTAAGGACCTGCGTGAGGATTCTGCACATACGTGAAGCCTCAGTGCGAATGCTCGGTTTTCCCTTTAAAAGCTCGTACCTCCTACCCTTCCCCCTTCTTTCTTGCCTGGGTTGGCCAGCCATCCAACCCCCAGCTGAAAACCCCTCTCTCCCTTTCACAGCTACCATGACAGAAATGTTTAGGGGAAGTGCACAGGACATGCATATATTCTGTGTACTATCTCTATAGCCTTTTTGTAAGTCTAAAATTATTCCCCAAAATTTACATTTGAAAAAATTTGAGAGGAGGGAGGGAAAGAGTAATAAGGGAAGTCCTGCTCTGCAGGAGAGGAAGCCAGCATGCTGGGGCGCTGGGCTGGGGTGGGAGCTGGTGGAGAAGATGGTTCCACCCATGGCAGGAACTACAGGCAGTTGTTGCTGGAGAATAAAGCTGTGTCTATGTACAAGTTCTTTAACTGCTCTTTTATTCACCTCATGTCCCTTAAAGAAAAATCTCAATCAAGATTTCCTTGGGTTGTAATGTTTTGATGCTCATGACTAACTAGGTCACAATAGTGTCACTGAACCCAGTCACTCCAGCAGCACCTGTGAAGTGACTATCTTTGCTCAGCAAGTCAGCAGATATGGCATTTGAGAACTGGTTTGTGAAGCATGTGAACAGCCAAGAGGTGGTGATTGCATATAAGTTTGACACCACTGCCAATCAGTTAAATAACATTAAAAGCAAAAAAACAATGCTTTGAGAGAACCAGCAATGTTTTCTAGTCTTAAACTAGAAGCAAAATGTCTACACGTTTGTCAAATAAATAGGAAGCAATGAAACTGACAATCACTATACAAAGGCAAAAGACTAGAAAGAAAAGGTAGAGACTTTGATATGTATTTCGAAGAAGGCTATTTCAGGCCACAATACCCTAGAAATATAGCTGTATCCTATGCATTCATATCTGTAATGCTTTAAAAACTAAAGCCTGAAAACAGGAGACAAGAAGAGAGAGAAAAATACAAGTCACAGCAAATTATACAAGTAAAATGTTAGAAATAAAAAATTATGATAGTAATGGTTGTTATGAATTATTCAATGAGTAAAGGTCTTTGAATTCAGTGACAAATAGAACTATGTGCTGCTTTAGGAAAAAAAAACATAAGCATGGAGTCAAGAAGGTTCAGTATCAAGCAATGGAGAAAGACAGTGAACAACGCACAAAAAGAGGGAGTGTTGGTCCACAAAGACTGACACAAAAAGCATTATTAGAAATAAAGCGATCAGTATACATGATAACAGAATAATTTGCTGAGTAATAAAACTTCTAAACTTTTACAATCTTAATGGCATAATTTCAAATTTTAAAATTTCGCAAAATCAACAGTGATATTGTAAAGATAATTGAAGAGGGAGACTTTAATATTGTACTTTAAATAACTGATAAAGCAGGCATTTTAAAAACTAAAGAAGGGCTGAGGAGATGGCTCAGTCAGTAAAGTGCTTGGCTTATAAGCACAAGGACCTGAGTCTGATCCCCAGCAACCTTCATAAAAAAGTTGGGTGTGGTGGTTTGCACTCATAATTCCAATGCTAGGGAATTAAAAACTGGCCAGTGAGAGACAGTAAGGTAAGGCTCTCAGGGATCATACCTGAAGTTGACCTCTGACCTCCACAGGCACACTCACATGTGCACTTGTGTACTTGCACACACATAAACATACATGCAATTAGTAAGGATGCAGAAGATATGAAGAGCACCTTGCATTGGTTACTAGCAAACACACATCTTTTTAAGCACCTCTGGGCCCTTACAGAAATTGGCCACAAGGATGCTACAAAGCAAACCTTAAACACCACATTTTAAGTCACTGCAACAAAATGACAAAAAAAAAAAAAAAATTCACTTAAACATGCACACTACCCCCTCTCTCAGTAAGACACTCTTTCCTGAGGAAACTTAAATTTTTATTTAACTTGAAAAACAAATTTGGGGGCCAGAAGGCCTTGGCTTCTTGACTCATATACCTTATACTGACAAGGCCAAGAAGAACAAGTGTAGAAGTGCAACTCTGCCAAAGGCTGAAAGGCAGGAAAGAAAAAGGCAGTTGGGGGAGGCAGGAATGAGAAAGCAAATGCAGCAAAGAGGCTATCAAGGTAGACAGAATTGGGAACTGGGGTTCCTCAGGGAAAGGAAGCTTCAGTTTTGTCACTTAAACAAAGGGAAACAACCAAAAGTATCTACATTCTATCTAGCCATGAGTTGAGTGGAGGAACTGAGGAGAAAGCTGCAGTTCTGGGTATTGGTGACTTGTTGATTACTGATGCCTGAGGAAGAGAAAGGCAGAGAGGTTAAAAAAAGAAAAATAAAAGCATACAAGGGAAGAGCAAAAGCAGGCAGGATTCAAGACACAATGTCTATGTGAAGTGTCACTGAGCATTCCTTAAGGAGACCCAACTTATTTGATGGTGACAGGAGTGCAGGAAGCAAGGGGAATGAGGAACGATCAGGAACTAGAAAGATCCTATCTGCCTGGCAGCATCAGGGTATCTCTTCCTTGAAAGTTATTATTTTGGGGCAGCAGGACACATTCAGTGTAATAACTTATGCTTATATGATAACCATGATGCCTCTTTCTAGATCTGGAAGAAGCCAGGTATTTATCAGAGGGAGACAGACAAGGAGGCACATTTCAGAGAGAGAGGAAGCAATCCACAGATGGCCCTTTTCTGTTCCATATAGTCAATGCTATGGGAAATGTGCAGTGGAGACACTCAGAAGAAAATTTAGATAACTAAATAACCAACAAGGGCCAGATTGGTAAAACAAACAAATAGCCGGGCATTGGTGGCGCACGCCTTTAATCCCAGCAGCAGGCAGAGAGGAGGCCAGCCTGGAGAGCAAGTGCCAGGATATCTCCAAAGCTAAAAAACCAAAAAAAAAAAAAAAAAAAAAGGTTGGTGGTGCACACCTTGAATCCCAGTACTCGGGAGGCAGGGATCTCTGTGAGTTCGAGGCCAGAGCGAGTGCCAGGATAAGCTCCAAAGCTACACAGAGAAACCCTATCTCGAAAAACCAAAACCAACCAACCAACCAAACAAAAAACCCTTTAGTATAATAACTCAAAATATTCATTTCAGCAAATCTGCCCACATTCATAAAAATAAATAATAAACACCACATGTTTCTTAAGAATTTGTCTTAAATTTTACACTGTTGAGGGAGCCTTGGTATTTTGTTTTGTTTTGGTTTTTTTTGGGGGGGGGCAATACTGGATGTAATTGTATCAAGACAGGGAATTCTTCCTGACAGACATCCCCATGTGAAAGCATTTTAAAATGCAGGACCACTGTACTCTAGATTGAAAACCATATGAAGAATTAAAGCAGGACAGAAAGGGTTAATAAATACAGAAGGAACAGTAAGGAGGTATGCTCAGAGGCTCTCTGAGTTTGATTCAGTGCTCACTGGCTTACCTGTTTAGCTTAGTGTGCCCCAGATCTTTCTCACTTTGGCATTCATTCACAGAAAATCACTTATTAACACACCACAAAACTATGAAAAATTGTGTTGAACATGCTTTGAGAATACAAGATTAATTTAAAGGAAAACTATGAGAACAGAGTAGCTTTAGGAAGAACCCAAATAGACCAGGAGACTGGCTTGGGGGATATGACTTCTAAGCAACATCTTTTTTTTTTTTTAAACATCTTTTTTTTTTAATTAATAAAAATTACAGTTTCATTACCTCTGGTACCCATTTACCCATGCAGAGTTCCAGCTTTACCAAATCTAAGACTTTTTCTCGAAGGAGTTTGTGAGTGATCTATAAGAACCCCTTGCTCTATTGCTGGTATCCACTGAAGCAGTGAATTTGCTGTGGCAGCCCTTGTGAGGCTCCAATGAGTCTGAAGCTTTAACATGTGAGTGAGTGAGTACCCTGCCACATTAGTACTGTTTTGGATGATAGAGGCTTCAATTAAGTAATTATGGCATTTTGACTTCTCAGAGTTCTTAATGAGCCAAACTGCCCAATGTCTTTTAATTTATAGTGCTCTTTTGCATACTTTGTCCTCACAAAAAGAAAAACAAATGTTATTACTCTCATCTTACACACGTGAAGATTCTGAGCTCAAGTGGGATAAGAACACTTCTTTTTTTCTATTTTGGATCTCACCTGGAACAGTAGTTTTCATGATTATGATTGAAACCATTTCCCAATATGCTGGTGTGGATCTTTACAAAGCCCATGATATTTATATGGGCAGGAAAAACATTAGCTACTCACTAATTTTCTGGCAAATCAATGAAATCATTTTGTACTCCTGGTGTTAGTAAATGAATCTTCTAAGCAACATCTTTAAGTAACAAGGAGCCTCGAGTTGCCCACTGCACTGCAGTTCTTATATGAAGCAGGGATGTGTAATGATAACTCTTTCCACCAGCCACCCCAGCCCCGTCACCACGTGATGGCCCCCAAACAACACACAGAGTCTTATACTAGTTACAGTGCGGCTGGCCAATGACTAGGATTTCTTATTCGCTAGCTCAGTCTTAATTATCAACCATAACTACTAGTCCATATATTTTTATAAGGACTTATCTTACCGAGGACCCTGGCCTTATGCGTCCTCTCTTCCTGGCGACTCCTCCTTACTACATTTCCCAGAATCCTCCTTGTCTCCTAGTCCCACCTATCTTGCTTCCTTATTGGCCAACAGTGCTTTATTCATTAACCAATAAGAGAGACATATACACAGAAGGACTTCCCCCATTAGGAATGCCTTATTTAACCTGCTTTACAGAGTTGCTCAAAGTGGTTCCATGAGGAGTTGGAAGAGAGGGTGGCATACATATGCTTACTGGTATAACTGAGATGGGTATGGGGGCTGTTGAGATGGCTCAGCATTTAAACTGCTCTTAGAGAGGAGCCAAATTCAGTTTCCAACACCCACATGGTAGCCCATACCTGTCTGTAACTCTAGTTTCAGGGACCTCTTCTGGCCGTCGAGGGCATCAGGCATGCAAGTGATGCACAGACATACATGCAGGCAAACAATGACATTAAAAAAAAAAATTCTTTTTTAGAAATGGGATTGCTCATGTATCATACATGCAGTGGTTCTCAACCTTGCTAATACAGTTCTTTGTGTTGTGGTGATCTCCCCACCCGTGAAATTATTTTTGTTGCTATTTCATAAATGTAGTTTTGCTACTGTTATGAATAATAATATAAATATCTGTGTTTTCCGATGGTCTTAGATAACTTTGTGAAAGGGTCATTCAACCTCTAAAAACGGTAGCGACCCACAGGTTGAGAACCACTAGTATACAGGCTTAGATGAGCAAAGCTTTTCTGAGAAGTATCTGTTAATTAACACCAGGAGCCACAATGTACTCATGATTTAACTTAGTTGTCCTATTGCTAGGACTTGATCTTGAGGAGTTACTGAGGAAATCTAGACAAGGACATGCACAGAGGGTATTCACAATAGTGTTGTCAAAATGCCTAACCACAGAAAAAATGATATTCCTTAACATGCAATACAAAAAATGATGTCTCTGTGGCTTTTAATAAGCCTAAGATGACAAACCCTAAGTGAGAAATCAAGATTCAAGCCTACACACACAGTCTTAGCCCTATTTCAAGGTTATAATTTTCCACATACATCAGATTTTCCTAGTCAAGTCATTTTCCTCACTTTTTAATTCTTTTAAGATGTTACTTTCATTGTCAGGGAAGGAAACCCTTCTAAATACAACAGCCTTCGTACAAGCTGCCAAAGGAATACAGGATTTCAAAAACTCACCTAACTGTAAACTCACACCTTCTTAATTAGTTACAGAGGACTAGGAGACGAGGCAGATTTGACAAAGACTTTAAATGGTGCTATGTGGAAAGTGAAGCCTAAAGTCTTACCTCACAGGAGGTTTTCCTCTCTGCAGGCTTCTTTCTCAGCCTTGACCTTTTACCAGACCAGTGCTCTAGCTACAAGCTGCATTCCCAGTCCTAGGCATGCCCTTTATCAGCCTAGTGCTCCAGCTCTGAGCATCACCCCTGTCTTGCTGTGCTCCTCTTGAAGTGCTTTGTTTACTTCAGGTGCATGGTGCTGCCTTTCTCTTCGCTGCATGCAGACAAGCCCTTGGTCTTCTTCAGCATCTTCTAACCTGTTGCAGCCTCTGCCCACCTCTTGTCTTCACTGCTGTAAGACTGTATTCAACATTTACACACATATTTTGAAGTGTGGCTTATGTTTTTACAGGTATACCCCCCCCCAATTCAAGGGGCCTATAAGTCCTTCAAGGCTAACAGAGCCACATGGAATCACTCAGCAGACAACCAGCTGGTGATGGATTCCCCCAATTCAATGATGTTGTGTTAATCATTCTGGCAATGCCAGAGAAGACAAGACACACTGGATAGAAGCAAAGAAGGACAACTGAGAGAACTGCTTCACTTGTAGCATGTTCTCCATTTGAGCAGAAATGAACCATATCAGGCAGTTTCTTGTCAAACCAAAGCACATGATCTTTCAGTGACACAAGCTGGTGGCTGACCAGCACACTGGCTTTGATTTATAATTTCAGGAGCATAGCAGGGCATTGAGCCACTAATTCAACCAGAGCAGAGGAGCTGGTTTGACATAGTCTGAATCCTGATTTGTTCTGAACTTGGAAAATGAACTCTTGGATATTCTCTGTGGGCAAAAAGAAGTAACATAAAATCTTGGCTCTGGCTTTTCTGTACCATAGGAATTTGTACTTCCACAATCACTAGCCATTTGATTTGTCAATATGTTCAACACACTTTACTTAGTGATATGCACCAGAAAATTTAAGTATTTAAAGTTTTGCAGAATCCTCTAGAAGCTTCGTACCAGCAATATTCTTTCCTTTGAACTGTTCTGACATGTTAGAACCATAATGACTTAATCAATTAGCAATGATGTTCCACAGGGTGGGGCTCCTGTGACTCAGCAAAAGGCTTTTAACAGACATTTTTCTTTTTCTTTTCTTTTCTCTTCTGGCAATTTCTGACTTAACTGTCATCCAGTCAGACCTAATGCAAACATGGGTGGTAGGACAAGCAAAGAAGGACACGCCCACCTAGGGGCTCTGAGAAGCCTCAGTCTCTACTGCCTGACTTCAGGTGGTTCTTAAGTCCTACACAGTCAACACTAGAAATTCACAAAGGAGAGACAGCCTTGGAAAAGAAAAAAGGACAGTGGCTATTTCAGAACAAAAAGGAATGGACACACCAGAGTCAGGCTCAGCCTATTCCGGTGGTTTATTCATGGCCCCATTCATTTGTGAATACTCATAAAGCCCTTATGGAGGGATGAATGTTGTTCAAGGAGTTAGGAATAGAGAATGCTAGGGACTTGCTAAGGTGGGCTGTACCTAAGCTGGCTGTGCTCTGTCACAGACAGTAAGTATCTGCTAGGGTGAGCTGCATCTAAACTAGGGAACTGGGCTGTGTGTCATAGTATCTGTCTGGGATACTGCATTTTCATGAGGAAGGTGAAAACATACATATTCAAATTCTAGATAAAAAAGTTTTTAATAAAAGAAGAGGGTTAATAAATACTTCAGGGAACACAGAGGGACCAATTTACATAAAATATTTGAGAAAACCAATAGATAAGGAACACAATGAGACTAGAAAGCTGATTCTAAAGGAAATGAGTCTCTTGTTGACACAGAAGTAAGCCCCAAGTAGAACAGAGCCCAATTCCAAAGTGAAACACCTTCCTTGCCTGACCTCTGAATCTGTGCATGTACAGCTTGAGATAGAATTCACACTGTGACTTCTTTGGTTCTGCTCTATATGATATATACCTATCAAATTTGGCACTGTGTGGGCTGAAAGCTGAACACGTTGTGGAGGACTGAAGTATGGGCAGGGGAGGGCTAAGATGGGAGGAAAGAAGGAAATAGATTTTCTCTCAATTAGGAACTTGAGACATATTTCTTTTTTTTAAAAGCCACTATGGAAATCAGCATAGTGATTCCTCAAAAAGCTGGAAATAGATCTTCCTCAAGATCCAGCAACACCATCCTTAGGCCTATACCCAAAGGATACTATAACCTCCTACAAAGATACATGCTCAGCCATGTTCATTGTTACTCTATTCATAATAGCTAGAAATTGGAAACAGCCTAGATGTCTACCAATGGATTAATAGATAATGAAAATGTGATATTTACACAATGAAATATGGATGAAGATAGAAAAAAATATAATCTTGAGGTAACTCAGACCCCAAATGGAAAATATGTATTTCATTATATTGACTTTTAAGCCTTTGATATGTGTGCTACAATCCATATACCCACAGATATTATGTATCATATAAGGGACTAGAGGGAAGAGGTGAGGATTTCCCAAATAATTGGAAATAAAATATACAGTTATAGAGAAAAAAGGAGATGGGAGTAGGAGGATTTTATGGGGAGGGGGATGGGAAAGAGAGAGGGGCAAAGGAGAAAATATGGGGAGGAACAACTAACACTAAGGGCCATTTTGGGGACCATATGGAAACTTAGTACTATAGAAGCATCCTGAAATATACACATATACTAAAGAAATTTAATTGGAATCACCAAATAACAGGGGAGAGAATGTCCTAACTAGACATCTTTTGCCACCAAGTAAAACCTCCAGTGCCAGGCAGGAATGGGTTAGTTACATTTAGTTGAGTCATTGGCCAAAGAGGCACTTTGGAAACTTCCAAACATTTCAGGCTTATTGCTAAGGCTATTGGTTGTTTTCCACAAATGGATTGTAAAGCCTAAATGCTGAAGACAACACTTGACAGACCTCATTGAACATGGAGAAGTCAAGCTGGTGCCTAACTAGAGGCTTCACCCTTACTGACTCATGTTCATGGTACAAGAAGGTACTCTAAATGGTCTCAGAAAGACAGGTAACCATTAACCAAGCTACAAATACTTCAATTTACAATAGTGTACTCCCTATATTATATGCTGGTGCAATAGTGGCATAACCATTGTGGGAGTAACCAACCACTATGATTGGAGTGGTTGATTTAAGGCTTACTCAAGAAGATGGAACTCATGCCTGACACTGCTTCAGTGACCAAGAATGTGAGCCTTGATAGTCCATGGGCCTAGAGGAAAAACAAATATTACTGTTCTGCTAGAGGAATATAGTAATAAAATGGTTCCTAATGATATGCTGCTATACCCATAGATCAATATCTTGCTCAGCCATCACCAGAGAAGCTGCCTCTTGTAATAGATGGAAACCAACACAGAGACCCACAACTGGACAATGCATAGTGAGAGATTTTGTAACAACTAGTCCTAAATGAGATATCTTTATGCCCTTGGGGCTCAGGGAGCTATGCTGAAGAGGAGGTGGAAAGATTATAAGAGCCAGAGGGCATGGATTGCTCCAAGGACACAGCATTTTCCAGACACAACAGGACTGATACACATATGAACTCACAGAGACTATAAAAACACACAGGCTCAAGCCAGACAGGGTCCTAGTGCTGAGAAAGGAAAGTGGACATAAGAAGCTATCTTTAATTGAAACCTACTTGGAAGGAAAAAATTAGTTTTTTTTTTTAATGGAGTCTCATTGGGTATATTAACTGCAGCTATGGATAGGTCCCATGCCCAGCAATAGACAATCAATACAAAAGAAACTCAATGGTATTTTTGTAGACTTTTTGTCTCATATTGCTTTGTATGGGCATTCATTATCCTACTAGTCTTTTACTTGTATATTACATTTTCTGATTATATGCTTTTTGTTTTTTTGGGGGGGGGCATTCATTATCCTACTGATCTTTTGCTTGCATATTGTGCTTTCTGATTTTATGCTTTTGTTTTTTTGGGGGGGTGCATTCATTATTCTACTGGTGTTTTGCTTGTATATTATGTTTTCTGATTTTATGCTTTTGGTTTTTTGTTTATGTTCCTTGCATTTTGTTCTGGTGTGTGATTTCTGTTGTTGTTATTGTTTGTCGGTATGTTTTCTAAAGAGAGTAAGAAAGTGAGGGCAGCTGGAAAGGCTGCATGCTATATACAGGGCATACTAAAGGGGACTGAGAATCATGGTGGCAGTGTAAAGAATAGCTATTGCATGAAATCTCAGGGATGGATTGGATGGAGAATTGGGAGTTTTAAGGTCATGAGACTATTATACATGATGGTGAACATGTTATTTTACATTGTTGAAACCCATAAACATATATAATTCACAAACCAAAACCTAGTGTATGAGATTATGAGATTCATGTAGACAGTGATGTATCAGTATTCACTTTAAAAACTGTATTGTACTAACACAGGATGTACATAAAGAACAGAGGTGACAGGGACAGGCATATGAGAACTCTGCACCTCCTAATCAATTTTTCTGTAGACCCCAAATTGTCAATAATATATATTAAAAATGTGAAGTATTTACAGTTTGTATTTACTGATGCTCTTTTGAATAATTACACTTTCAGCACTATCAATCCAGCTGCTTAAGATAAAAACCTAGGTATGTGCTTATTCATTAAAATGATAGTTATCTCATACACACAATATGGTAGAACTCAAAACATGTATTTATGGAGAGCCTTCTCTGAATTGATGTTTTATTCAATATACCACCATGACTACTTTCTTCTTCCTTGCTTTTTAAGCTCTCTTCAAATAGTGACAGATTAATGGTTCTATTTCTTTTTAAACCACCTGCCATTCTACCTTTTGCTTTTTGAACAGTTTAGGATATCAGTGTGTGTGTGTGTGTGTGTGTGTGTGTGTAGACAACTTGTGAAGTTAGTTCTTATCTTACACTTTTATGAAGGTTTTGGAGACTGCACTCATGTCATTAGGATTATGCAGTAAGTACTTTTACCTATCATCTTGTTGTCTCCCATTTCTCATTGTATTGGAGCTCACTGATTTTGCTAGACTGGCTGGCTAGTGAGCCCCTGGGATTCTATTGTTTGCATTTACAAAGTACCAAGTTGAGAGGCATATACTATTACACACTACTCTTTATATGGGTTCTGGAGAGTGAATCCAGGTCCCCAGGCTTGCAAGGCAGGCACTTTACTAACTGAACTATCTCCCATCCCTTCAAGGTACACACAGACAGACACACAGACACACAGACACACAGACACACACACACACACACACACACACAGACACACACACACAGAGCCTAAGCTACTGCAAAAATTGCTAGATTGGTTTCTTACAATGTCTTAGCTTCTAGTCTGTAGTTAGTGTTATTTAAAAACAATTGATTACATTAATAACTTGTTTTAAGTATAACTGGCCAGTGTTATGTAGATAAATTTTTAATAAACAAAACCTCTAAGATGGCCTTGATCCATCCTTTATCACAACTGCCTATTTGTTCATTCCCTAAAGCTCTGAAGATACTAGATTGTTTCACTCCTTCAGTATCACTGGTTTATCACTCTTCAAGTTTCAGTTTAGATGTTGCTTATTTTACAAAAGCTGTCTGTGGCAGTTTGAATGAGAATATACCCCATGGGTTCATGTATTTGGACACTTGGTCTCCAGGTGGTGGCACCATCTGGGAGGTCTAGGTTATATGGCCTTGCTGGAGGCTGAAGAGTGATAAACCAGTGATAAACTCCATGAAGGCAGGGTACTGAGATGATCGATCCCCTGGTCTTTAGAGGCTTAGTTTCCTACCATGTGGTTCCACATGATATGACCCACATTTAGTAACTTAATAGCCATTTTCTATATAGAAAGTGGTCTGCAGGTACCAAAACACACTTCTAGAAGAATGTATCAAATCCTCCCAGCCCCAACTTGGAAATGAGGAGGCAAGACTTTGTGTTTCGAGATCAATACCTTTTACTAAGAATATGTAAAATACTTTCTCAATGGGAAGTTATCATTTATGCAGTGACCAATGGTCATCTCATCTTAGGAATGAAGATGTAGAATGATACAGCATGGGTAGACACCAAGCATTGTAATATGATACCACCAAGTGTCCAAGACATGATTCTAAGATTTGACAACCAGAAATTCTGAAAGCAGTAGCAACAGGACAGCTATGTAGTCTAGGCAGAGACTCCACAGTGACTCCTACACAAGGGAAGGAACCAGGGCTGTGGCCATCATCATTCACATGCAGCTTTTGCTTAGTGCCTTATAAACGTTGGACTCTTCCTATGCCTCTTCTTCCAGGGTTTTCCAAGGATAAGATACTGTAATGATCTAATGGTGTATTCCTGGACTTTCTAGCTTCCTTTAGATGCCAAAAGTCCTCCCTTTTCCATCTCAGAAATAAACTTTTTGGCAGGCTGAGGTTTCTGAGTGTAACTACTCATGTAAACACCCAGCAGCTTTTCTACAGCTGCTTTGGAAAGTACACATGGGAAATTTGCAAATTTATTAGAAGAAGATGGTGACAGTACAGCTGAGTCTTTTCTCAGGGAAGAAGAGTAGGGAATTTGGTGTTTGTTTCAAAGTGGATACTTTGGGTGCTTAACGATTTTCTTTGATTCACCTTATGAGGAGGTTTAGAAGACATATTAAGATGCTCTAAACTTAAGAATCTTGGAAGGTTAGAGAGGCAGTCATCTGTCTTTTTACAGCAGAGGTGGACAATGACTGAGAATGGAAGATAGGCTGGCTGTCCCGAAGAGCTTTTCACCAATATAAGCTAAGCTCACAGCCATTCTGACAATGGTTATGGTAGCTATTGGTTTTGGGATATGGGTCTGTTCTCTAGCACCCTGGAAACAGCTCTTAGTATCACCTGATTTCCCCACCAGAGCACAGACCACTAAGAGAACAGAAAATAACGACCATTTCCTATGACAAGTATATGTACCTGTTTTATGCTTGTGGTCCTCAAAACAAATCTCAAGTTTGTGTTCTTACTGTTTACCAGCAAGACTGAAGGTCATTGAAGTACAGTGTAACTTAATAAAGTCATTATGTTATTTCAAACAGCACTTAATAGAGACACTAAAAAATACTAGCCTTACATGGACATACAGAACTTCAAATGTCAATAGGCAGAAATATTACAATTTACTTTATCCCAGTTTCTGCCACATACTGTGTGCAGTATGGGCTTATTCAGACTGTTACCTAAGGTAACTCAGCTAATGAGCCGATTCACTTCCCTTCTCTTTTTCTTATTTTTTCTTTTGTTTTGACTACATTTAAAGAATATCTAATCCTCCATCAAAATACAGCTCTTTTCTTTAGGAATGTCAAATCCAAGTGCACTTGTAATGACTTTCTATAGACCCCACCCATCTCATTTATTTGTTATCTCTTGGTGTCCAGCATAGAGATATTATTGACTCAGTGTTCAATAACATTTGTAGAAAAAAATGACAGTTTTTTGCTAATATCTAATTACAGTATTATTCACACCAATTCTACCACCAAAAAAGAAAAAGGACATAGGATAGACAAAATAACCCCAAAACAACAACAACAACAACAACAACAACAACAACAAAACAAAAACAAAAACTAACAACAAAAAATAAAACCAAAAAACTAAAACAAAACAGAAAAGGATAGATTTATAAAAATGAAGAAGGGACTGAGGAAACAGGTCAGTTAGTAATGTAGTTATGAATACAAGGATGTAAATTATTCCTAAACCCACATAAAAAAACCAGGTGTGGTAGTATAAATTTGTAATCCCAGTGGTAAGGCGGTAGAGACAGGTAAATCCCTGGCTTGTTGGCCAGCTAGCTAGTAAAAGACCTTGAACCAAAAACAAAACAACAAAACAAAACAAAACAAAAAAACAATGTAGATAGCACCCAGAGAATAAAAACTGAGGCTGCCTGCCCTCTGACCTCTACCTGCTGGCACACAGGCAAACATACACAAAGGAAGAAAAGAATGGTAGATGAAACAGGACTCCCGGTGAATTTGTCATTGCAGTGGAATTTTGAATAGGTTTCTGGCTCCCTGACTACCAAGTAGAAAACAAAACAGACCATACTTTTTGTTTTAATAAAGTTCATTTAAGCTGGGCGGTGGTGGCCACACACCTTTAATCCCAGTGCTCAGGAGACAAAGGCAGGTGGATCTATGTGAGTTTGAGGCCAGCTTGGTCTAAAAAGCTACACAAAGAAACCCTTTCTCTAAAAATCAACAACAACAACAAAATTATAGGGTTCATTTAAAGAGACAAACATTCTCCTAATAATCAAT
Organism: Cricetulus griseus; assembly: GCF_003668045.3. Taxonomy (NCBI): domain Eukaryota; kingdom Metazoa; phylum Chordata; class Mammalia; order Rodentia; family Cricetidae; genus Cricetulus; species Cricetulus griseus. The sequence continues at coordinate 56,599,490 of NC_048601.1, read as the reverse complement.
TCTAGGTTAGAATGAATGGGAGAATGATGGAAGGCCAAAACAAAACACCTCACAAAAACCCACTTTTAAAATATGGATGGATCTTTAACTCTGTAAAACGCTTTGTAAAATTTCTTGCAAATAGGCATTTCTAATATCAGCATTTACAGAAGTTGAATGTTTATAATTTATTTTCTCCATAAAGTTTCAATAACCAGTAATGTATTGTTTATTTATATGGTGATTCCATCAGCTTGTAAATGGACTGGGTACCTTGTCTGTCTTGTTCAACACTGGATTCTTAGCTCAAAAAAAGAATGCCTGGCACAGGGAGGGCATGTGACAAATGCTGGCTGAATAAACAATCTTCATGAATCAAGTGTTGAGCAAAAAATTAATCAATGGTTCTGCTATTTTCATGGTTTATGACAACAAAGCAATGACAAAGGTACAGAAAGGAAAACATAAATCTCACCCAGCTTACCATCTGGCTGCACTATATAAGATTGCTAATTATGGGTAGTTTTATGGGCTTCAATATAATGAAATGGTACTGACAAGCTCTTTAGGTTGACCATCAAAGGTGAGGAAGCTCAATCTTGACATGTGTGTGTGATGTATGCGTGCGTGCATGTATGCAAGTGTATGTACACTTTTGAGGAGGTCAGAGGACACTGAGTGTCCTCTTTTATCATTTGATGCCTTATCAGTTTGAGACAGGGCTTTTAACCAGGTTCTAGGGTCTACTGGTAATGTTATACTAGCTGACCAGTAAGTCTCCTGTGAGTTGGCTGTCTTTATCCCAAAGATGGGGTTATGGGCCTTCAAGGCCATGTCCAGCTTTTACATGGGGCATTGAATTCAGGCCCTATTTGTTTGTGCAGCATGTACTCTTACACGGAGCCATTTTCCAACCCTTTGCCTACTTGTTTACTGCTGACTCCTTAGCACCTGGCACAACTTAACTGATTTGCTAGAAAAATGTTTTTTTTTTTTTGTTTGTTTGTTTGTTTGTTTGTTTTCGAGACAAGGTTTCTCTGTGTAGCTTTGGAGCCTATCCTGGCACTCACTCTGGATACCAGGCTGGCCTTGAACTCACAGAGATTCGCCTGCTTCTGCCTCCCAAGTGCTGGGATTAAAGGCGTGCACCACCAACGCCCGGCGAAAAATGGTTATTTTATTCCTTGAGTTATTTAAAGGAGATCTCTGATCCAGAAAATAATACAAAAGCTTGAAAAACAGTAGAGGGATCCATGACCCTCTAAAAATTTTAACCATTTTCATAATTTTGGAGATGAAGGTCTCTTAATTCTTGTATAAGCATGGTACCATAGACTCTAATACGGGACCAAACTGGTTGGCTCCTTCCTGACTCTGACAACACTGTCTAGACACAAGCATACTTGGCACAAGTCAGATTTCCGTAAGCTAATAAATTCACTTGGTTTGAAATCTATTGTGATTTAAAAAAATCACACTTCCCTTTCCTTTCAGTACTTGATGGAAACTCAATTTCCATTTGTTTCCTGCAAATGGAGGCCACAGGGTGCTTACACCTGTCCCTGCCCTATGTTACAATGACAATGCCTGTACAGCTGTCCAAATGGCTGTCCTTGTACCCAGTGTCTACCATATATAGATTGCGTGCTTAGTCCTAATCCTGTTCTTCCATGACTATCTCCTCATGGGTTCTAAACTTCTGCCACAAATCTGCCTCCTGGAGCATGTTTTCTGGTGTTCTACATTCAAAGAACACAGTATTCAGAAATTAAAATTATAATACAAATAAGTGACCATTTAAATACCTTATATAGAAGGAATGGGTATGCAGTATCTGTCCTAGGCATGGTGGCTGGGTTCCTGCTCAGTGGTAGGAACAGGTACATATCCACACCTATGGTTATTCCCATTAACATTAAAAATATGCTTTTGCAAGACATGCTAAAAAGTTGGCTGGCACAATACCTGGCGATTTGACTGCAACACTCTTAAGTTTTGATAGTAGAAAAATGACATCAAGTTTCAACTATAACTTCAGAACACCTGACACAACATGTCTAAGGCAAATACACATTTTCCTGTATAGAAAATCATAGCTGTGCTCATTCCAGGAGTCACTGAACCTGAGTAACTTTTCTTCGTTCTATGGGTGTTTAACTTTGCTCACTCTGTACTATCATGAACAGCCTAACTATAACAAGCACACTGTGTGACCTTCATTTTCTTTCAGCATGGAGAAACTTAAGCAAGATCACATGTCCAATGCTGCTTTAGTTTCCATGACTGTATCACTATCAGACCACCAGTACTGTCTTCTGTGCCCACATCTTTTCCCCCTTTTCGTGTCATGAGGCAGGAACCACCCTTTCCTTTCATTGTGTACTTAAGCCCACTCCTGCTTTCTCAGGACTTTGCTCTCCTCACTACAACCATCAGCTTTTTCCTATACCAAACTGTTCCCATCACCACATATATATCACCTAATTTCCATTTGACAGTCCTGAGTAATATTAGGAAACAAGAAAGAGAAGGTGGGCACAGGAGCCATAGAAAGGGTCATGGCTATTTGGGGAGGATACTATACACTTTTATTTAATTGTATTTATGTAAATAAAGGTGAGGTAGCTGCCTTATTACCTACATAGAAATTCTTTATCCATGACTACATGTGTATGCATGTATCTGGGGATCATGGGATATATTTCCCCAGTGCCTAGTATTATCACAAAAGTGATACACTGCTCCACTAAAGCTCTGTTTGGAGAGAAACCCAAACATTGAGGAATTATGCAGAGCAAAAGCTTCAGTTCTGTTGTCTAGCAGACTTGGATTCAATCAAGGTTCTACATGCAATTGTGGTACCATGGCCTCACTAAAAGATTGTCCTGCATCCCTTAGATCATGCTGGCTAGACCCTAAACTCAATGACTAATATTTTTCTAAAATACAAGAGAAGGCATGAGGAGAGGACATAGGCAGACACAAGACAAAGACTGCCAGGATCACTGGAAGCTGGAAGGGCCAGGAACAATCTCCCCATAGCCTTCAGGAGTGGGCACAGCTCTACAAGCACCTTCATTTCAGATGTGGTGTCCAGAGTTTTGAAAAATAAATCTCTATTGTTTTAAGTCACCAAGTTTCTGGTGATTTTGTTACAATAGTCCTGAGTAACTAATACAGACATTTTGGTTCCTAGAAAATAAACGTTGTTTTAACAAAGTACCCTGGAATGCAGATGTATCTGTGGAATAAGTAACAGGACGAAGATGCAAAAATTTTGAGTCAAATGACTGAAAACACCTAGACTGCCATGAAAAGACTGTTGGTTGAAAGAAGCATTAAAGGTAACTTTAAGAAAGGATCAGAAATCAGGAAGAAAAATGGTAAAGAAAGCCTCCATTGCCTTAGGAAATTTATGCATCATATGGACCACAGTGGTGCAGAAAGGCAAACATCAAAGGTGATTCTGATGACATCGAAGAAGGATACTGAAGATAAGGTAACCTCTATTACAGAGGAGAACATGTGGCTAGATTGTGTTCCATGGCCAAGTGGAAAACAGAACTGGCAAGCAGAATATTTATATATTTAGATGGGGAAATTTCCAGTCCAATGTTAAGAGTGTGCCCTGATATAAATGTTAGAAAAGAGATGATTGAAAGATGGAAATAGTGTGCAGAAAAGAACTAGCAATTGGTGATTTGGTAGACTTTTGGTCTGTCCAGATGTACCAAAGTTAGAAAATTACTAATCTAAAGAATGCTAAGAAGAGAAAGCTAAGGGTGAGATAAAATTATAAAAGCAGATGGGCAGAACTCTGGTTTGGAAATTTGGTAAGAATTAACTAAGCTGATTAAACTGTCTCAGCAGATAGGATAGGATAGTCAAGGAAAAAAATCTATGGAGCAATGTAGATCCTTGTGATATGAGAAACAAGTTTTTCAATGATACATCAGAAGAAACACTGTCGGAAGGGGACAGAGATATGTCAAAGTAACAAAAGAACACTGACCATCACCATGGATAATTCTACAAGCAGAAAACCAGCTTAAAGGAACTACTTAGTTGCAAGTATGTGCTACAAATATGTAAGACAGAGACATGGATATCAAAGCAGAGACTGATGGGGTTGGCACAGGCATTAAAGGCAGTCAGTGGTGCAAAGGATGGAACCAAGGGTCTCAAAACACTGGCTCCAGATCTTGAGACTTACAATTCTGTATTTAAATTCCCTTTAACTGGTGGCTTTAATTCCTTCAATTTTTTCCTTTTGAAACAGAAATGTCTCCTCTACTCTGTCACCTCCCCACCCCATGTTATTTTGGATGTAGGTGATCTGCTTCCTAGGTTCACAGGTGCATATACAGGGAGAGCTTTTGCAGTGAGATAGACATCCAGATTCTCAGCATACATGGTGTAGATGACTTAGAGTTGCTAAATGATAAAACAAGGGGCTTGTTTTTTGGTGAGATGAAACTGGTGATACTTAGATTCGATATTAAATTTCAAGTTGCTACAGCAATGGGTTACAATTTTTTGGCATGTTGAAAGTGATGAATATGTTTTGTTCATGAGATGATGTGAACTTTGTGAGACAGAGAGTGAACTTTAGTGGGTTGAATGGTGATTCAGGAGATATATCTAAGAATTTCTAGTACTCATGACTGTGACTTTTTATAGAAAAAAAGTATCTTGAAGGTATAATTTAGTTAAGGATATGGAAATCACATCATTATGGGTCAATCATCTGGTTCTTAATCCAATGACAAATCTATTAGAGACAAAACACATACCACAAGGAAAAGAAGTAAAGTACAGAAAAAGGCAGGGATTCGAATTATGTAAGGCACTGTTTTAGTCACTGTTTTATTGCTATGAAGAGACACCATGATCAAGGGAACTCTTATAAAAGAAAGGATTTAATTGGTAGCTTGCTTATTACAGTTTCAGAGTTTAGTCCACTATCATCATGGCAGAGGACATGATGGCAGGTGTGGTGCTGGAAATATAGCTGAGAGCTACATCCTGATCCACAAATGGGGAGTGGGCAGAGACAGACTTGACCTGGTGACACTTCAAAGTTCAGTCCCAATGCCACAGCCCTTTCAACAAGGCCACACCTCCTAATCCTTCCCAAAAGAGTTCTACCAACTAGGGACCAAGTATTCAAATATAAGAGAGAGAGAGAAAGAGAGAGAGAGAGAGAGAGAGAGAGAGAGAGAGAGAGAGAGAGAGAGAGAGAGAGAGAGAGAGAGAGAGAGAGGATGCCTGGGACCTGGCATGAGCTTTTGAAACCTCAAAGTCATGCTCGTTTTGGCAACACATATACTACAATTGGAAATGTCAAATTCCACTGCACCCCTCCCCCATACTTCCTCTAACAAAGCCACACATACACCAACAAGGCCACACTTCCTAATCCTTTTCAAATAGTACCACTCCCTGATGACTAAGCGTTCACATATGCCAATGGAGACCATTCTTATTCAAAGCACCACAGGCACCAACAGGGAACCCCTAAAGATAACAGAAGCTGGCAGAGGCCAAGAAGGACTCTCTTTCAAGACTTTGGACAGAGCAGTAAGTAGCCCTACTGACACCTTGATTTTGATCTAGAGCTGTTAGAAAACAATTGTGTTGGTGGTAGCTTACTATGGAAGTCACAAACTAAGCAGCCAAGACACTACACCAAGCTATAAACTTAAGCGATTTCAGTTCAGAGAAAACCCAGGAAATGGTCCTCTATGCTTCTTTAGCCATTAACTTTTCTGCTACATGCTCCTGAAACTCATCTAATTTGAAGACATTCCCCTGACTGTGGGAAGCACAGGTCTAGATGACCACTACTCTCTTCTGGTGCTGAGTTTTACATATGGATTAGAGACTTATTCCACAGTTTCAGAGCTTACCTCTCTGCACAGCACTGTGCATACATCTACAGGCACAAGCAGGTTAAAGTATCTGGAACCCATTTTTTCCAGACATGGAGTCTGGGCCTAAAGTAGCCTACTACCCTTTGTTCTATTTATAAGAGCAATCCTGCTCCTAAGGAGGCTGACTTCCTCCAGCCCATCTCACCTGGAGGCTAAGATAAAGATGACAGTAGCAAAGAGCTCTCTCCACAAATGGAAAGCACATTTGCAACACAGTATAGGCCAGGTGTAACAGGTTTTATTCAGTGTGTCTGTATGTAAGTGAGGCCTGCCAGCATGGACTTGATAGTAATATTCTCAAAATTGTTTTCACCTTTCAGAAGTCACACAGCTTAAACAAACAAACAAAACAAATAAGCATCTTCCTTAGCAAAGGCCCAGTCTGACTAAATATGTAGTTTTGCTTTTAAACCTAGGCTTGGACTATCTTCTTGGTTCTCAGAATAACCTTTTTCTTCCCAGCATTTAATTTCTGACAGTACTAGGGTTGGATAAATGTCATGAGCTTTAGTGCTGAGATTTAATCATTAAAATTAGTTAATACTGTGTAAACTCAAGCTTAGAGAATGAAAAATCAGTCTGGGGGTCATTAAATCAAAGGCAACATATTCTGATATTTACCAGCAGCTGAATGAAATGTGCTAACAACGCCTGTTAACACACAAAGCTTGAATTACTCATCTGTCAGCTCCTAGAAGATCATAATGGAGGCCGATTGTGAGTCTGTAGTAGGAAAGACTCAGGGAAGGGAGATCAATGAAACACCAACACCTCCCTCGCCTCATGGAGATCAAAGCAAGGAGTTCAGTCATCCCAAATCATCCATCTCCTCAGGCCTAAGCTAGTCACCCTAGACTACACAGTCACAGGACAGTACAAAGCTAATACACAGAGCAGCAGACATTTTATGGTCCCTGCATTCCAGAGTCTTGGGGAACAGCCATGAAATGGACATGGAACTATCTCAGTGGGTACCACTTGGAAACTTCACACCTGAGTTCTTTTTAGCAGGAGGCTGGCTTATTCCCTAAATTTCACAGGGTCTTTTAGTAATTTAAAGCTGAAGGTGTGCATGTGTTAGATTTGTGCGCATTAAAGTTCCCCTCTTGGACAGGCTTATGTCTATTTTGAGCCCAGAGTGGGACCAAAGAGTGCATAAGGAACTGCTAAGTCATTTTTCACAGTGGCTACACTACACACTCCCTCTGACAATGCTTGGGAACTCTGGCTGCTGAAATCAGCCTAATTTTTGCCAGAGCAATGGAATCCCAGTTAGTATCAGCTCAGAATGTCATTCTGTGTTCTTTGCACAGGTTATATTCCATCTCCATGTTTATATATGATAATAAAACAGCACTTTGATTACATACCATCTAAGCATAGCTATCTGGAGAGAAACTGGGCTGTGTGTGAACATATGAGGGGCAGTGACTGCCTGTGGATCCTGGTACATTTGGACCTACATCACAGGTGAGGTGAGGTGGAGCTGATTAGGGTTTGATAAGAAAGAATGGTGATCTACTTTTAAAAGTTGACAGTTTGGAGATAGCCTATCGGAAAATAGAAACAGTTCTTATTGTATAGAGAATCATGAATTCAAACTCTGTGAAATCCTAAAATTGTTTTTCAAAAAAATGTCATCACAAATATCAAGTTCAAGATAAAGATCCCCTTTGCCTGCCCCCAAGGCCAATAATCTAGACAGGATTTCAAACACCCTGCAAGTGTAATAGGAGGAAAATCTCATAGACAACACCGGCTCCAGCAGATTTCAGCAAGGAGATGGAGAAAGAAAAAGAAGCCATCTAGATCATTCGATAAGAGAACAGAGAATATCCTGGCAATTCCCTTGTAATAGCTGTAATTCTTCGTAACTTAATCTTGGGATGGGGGGTGAGGTAAAGAAATTCCCACACACAAGAGTGTATCCCAAGGGCTTTCTCATAGAGAATGCCCCACAACATGGAAACCTCACTTCTGTCTAGTGATAATCTATGGAATTCTTCTCTCTAGCCACTGAGTCAGTTTAGAGACTGTTTTAATGCTTCATGACATCCACCATGTGAACCCTCCAATGTCTGCTGGAGATGAGAAGATGAAGCCGCTGTTGACAAGGACTATAAACTAAGCAGCTCCAAACACACCCCCAGGCTCCCAGAGCACAAAGCAACAGTAATCATTCCAAATGACCCCCAACTATTTAGAATTTCATACCATCAAGTCAGATGAACCAAAATTGCTACCACCTGTAAAGATTCAAAGAAATACAAAAATCACTTAGAAGGACAAAAAGAGCATGGCAGATGTGCTTGGAGGAGGGAAGAAGCAAAATGTATGAGTGGAGCACCCCCTCCAGGGAACATGTGACATATCAGCATTAGAGACTGAGTCTGCCATTGTGGAAAACAATGCCATATGCTTCATCTATCCTTATTCTGAGGATTTTAAGAAACATTTTGGAAATTTTAGAGATCTTTTAGGATCACAGAAGTGAGGGTTGGAAAGAGTCTGTTCACGCAAAAGATATCGTAGGTTTTGAGCTTTGGAAAAGACCTTAGGGACCACTGACTGTAATGTGCTGCCCAATAAGAAATACCTCTTGTAAACCTGACTTATTTCTGCACACACACCTCCAGTGGGCAGGAATACAGATGGCTCTAATCTTAGAGTTGCAACCTGCTGACAGGTGCTTCTTCTGTACTGAGGCCATGTGCTTTCCTGGAACCTCCTGGACAGGTCTTGATTAGCAACAGAAGTAGGTACTGCACAATTCTCTGTAAAACAGTCCTCATATTTGAAGCAGGAGATCATGAAGTGCTGAGTATTCTCTTTCCCAAGAAATATCCAGTGCTTTACACAAGGTTTTAGACACTTATTAGCCTGACTAATTTTATTCTAAATGTACTTTGCTAGGATTCTTCTTAAACTATGGCTCTCTAAATGGAATGCCAGGTCTTAGGAATAGGCTTATTACTTAGCATAGCTAATGGCCTCCCATTATAGTGTATGAGATGCCCAGAAAGGTTACAATAATTGCTAACACATACATAAGCAGGTGGTAACAGAGACAGAAATATGACATGCATCTCCTGATCCTCATACATGTCTGTATCACACTTAAATAACCCACTAGTCAGAAAATCAGAATGTTTCTTCCGTATGTTAACAGAGTCTGCAGGATGGCAAAGAAATGGTTGAAAAACATTGAATCTGAGGACCATAAACCACTTCTGAGCCAGAGTGCTGGCTCGGGACTCTAACTTACAAGATAGGAGGATCAAGAGTTCAAGGTTATTGTCTACTACAGAGGAGAGCAGATTCTGTCTCAAAATGAAAAATAAACAAAAATCCCAAAGCAAAACAACAACAAAAACACTTCTGCTAGGCCAGCTTTCTTGGGTTTCTACCACTGCCTAGGAAGGGAAAGAGTATGTGCTCTTGAACAATTCTCTGAGCAAAAGCTCGATGAGATGGAGTGTGCAGAGGGTCAAAAGGTATGAGCAGCTGCAGTTTTTGGTTAGTAGGTCCAGGGCAGTCCAGCCAGATTTCCTGGACCTGCCAACTAATTTCTAACATTAGCAGCCAGGCAACAGCACCCTTTATGCTAAAGGTGATAATAATAATGGTGTGAAAAATGACTAAATATTGGTGTAAGTGGGGGCAGAGTGAAAGAAACTCTAGCCCATAAGCTACATTCATATTTAATCAGGTTTTTGATATACAGTGTGCATAGGTAGGTGCAGAAGGAAGTGACATTACCTCTGGGACAGAAGTTACAACCAAGCTTGGGAGCACTGGTAAAATAGCCTTCTCACTGCATAATGGCTGAGACTTGGCAGAGATACTTCCATTGTACAGCTTTCCTACCCCCTAAAAGTTCTGAATCCACCCCTCAAAAATACATATGGAGTTAATTTAATATATACTTACTTAAATCGCAATACAAAAGGCATCAATAAGTGAAATTCATGCAAAAGAGGGCCTGAGAGGAAGGAGCTCACAGACAATGAGCAAAGCACATGAGTACCAAAGAACACACATGCAGAGAATACAAATAGCCAGAGTGAAGCAACACGTGATCTGGATTTGGGCCCAATTACACTGGCATTGGGCTAAGGGAAGGACCCCACAGGGTCCAGGAAGCCCCTTTCTACAGATGAACTAAACTGTACCTATGAAACACCTGACTCCTAGAGCAAGAATGACCTGCCTGTCTCAGTGTGTACATGAGCATTTCATGACTGAAGATGAGTTGCTAGGAAGAGACTGCTTCATGGTCAAAACTGATACTTGATCCTTCAAGAGTGACACTGAGGTGGTTGCAGGAAAGTTAAGAACACAACAAACAAGCCATGCTATCCTTCCCTTCGTGCCACTGGGCAGATAAGTTAGCAGAGTACTTTATGCTGGATGCAAGCCAGTCTCATCCCCAAAGCAGTGGATTTTACAAGCCAAATCACAAACAGAAACCAAATCTAGGAATGCAGAATTCACTGGGAAATCCAAAAGAGAAATATCAATTGTCAATTTTTTCCCAAAGGAGCTGGGAGGAGAGGCTGAATAAAGGAGTTCTATAAAATGCAGTCCAAAAGCTCTCATTGTTTACTGCATGGTAAATCATAATGGCAGGAGTGGTCTTATCCTGTTACACTGGAAAGAGAGCTAGAAGAAGATAAAGTCACAGCCACAGCCACTAACTACAGTAAACAAATACTTTATACATCCAGTAGAATGCTCAGACAATGTACAGGCTTACTGCACCCAGTCACTTCTGTGAAGAAAACAAAATGAAACAAAAACCCTCTCCCTCTCTCAGGTCCCACTATAGGCATCACAGTAAAGCATTCTGACAGTCAAAATGCCATGAGGATCCTGAAAGCAGTTGGCTCAGGATACCATGGAGTTGGCAGATCCTGAATTCTGGGCATAAACTATTTTATTTCTTTTTTCTGAATTAAAAAATGGGCCTATCCCTGAAGGCATATAAAAGGATAATGTACCAAACAAAGAGGAATTATCATGTATATCCAACTTTCTCCTCTGTTGAGCTAATGTCTGCCATTCTGCTTGCTAAATGGGACATGGACAGAGCCACTTCTATACCCAATACCAATGCCATCTGCATCCCTCTTCTCTGACTGTAAACATTTCTACACTTCTACTTTTTTATTTCCCCACATTAGAAGATCTCATGTATATCAAGAAAAAGTGATTCAATAAACAAATCATTCTATTCCCAGGTATATTCCAAGCTTGAAAATGCCTAAGAAACAGCCATGTGCATGGGTAAATGATGAAACTGTTAAAAGCCATGTTGTCTATGACAACAAAAAGAACTGAAGTGTTTGTGGCCAGAAGAGCAAAGTTCCGCTCCTGATGTAGGAAGACCACAGAGCAGATAAGAGATAAAACTAGATGGTGTTAAAGCATGGAGAGTGTTTCCATATTACACAGTGTGTAATACATACACACGGACCTAGAGAACCAACCATGCCATATTAAATCTCACCCACAGACAAGTAAAGTAAAAAGAAAGACAGGAGTGGCTTGCCTCAGCCTGATGTTAATGTGTTGTAGGATGCGACTTCTTTCCCTCAGTTCTACATTCTTACTATTTCTATAGGTTTTTAAGATAAAGGTGAAATAAAAATACAAAGCTCAAGTATAGACAGTGGAAATACTGTGTTTGTTTCTTTTTATAAATTTCTCCAGGGGGCCAGAAAGCTGCCTGTACTTACGTTAAGCTATATATATAGAAATTCCTCTCACAGGTCAGAATCCTAAACTCTGGTAAAGCCAGCACTACTAACATCTCTCTGAAACCTCAAGGCAGAGTCCATGGCTATCTGAACATTTGCTGTTCCAGTCGCACAGTAGCTAGTCATCAGCTGAGATTCCAGATGAGGTCACAAGAGCAGACATAGAACAGGGCCCTCATATCTCAGGCTCCAGAAGGCCTGGCTTAGATTCCTTGCTTAGCTACTTAGCCTGACTTTGGCTAACTTGTTTAATTTTTTTTTTGAGCTTCCAATTCATCAATTAAATGTTAATAATTTCATCTTACATGGCCTTAAGAGAGTGATCTGAGGTAATATGCAAATACACACTTAGTTTTCGCCTAGTACACTACAAATCTCTGAAGAATGGCACAAGGGAAACAGAAGGGAAGAAGCAGCCTTTATAGAGCTTTGAAAATTTATGTAGTGATTTGTTAAGCCACTATGTTTAAGGAGCATGGCACAGTCCCATCAGAACATCAGGGAGTTGGGGTTAACATGGGCAGAGAACCTCCAAATGTGTCCTGGCCTCCCTTGCCATCCTGTCAGCTCTGTTCTAACCTGGAAAAAACAAGGCTAGAATTTCAGGATTCCAGAGATGAGGCTGTGGAGGCGCTGGACCACTGTACCTTCCGGAAGCCTAGGTTCTAAAGGTCACAGCAACGGGAGACTTCTTGTTGGCAGGAGTTAAAACCCCTGGCTAGGCAAAATGTCATGGCACTGGGAGGACCCTACCTTGAATCATAAAGCAGGATCCTAAGCAAAGGCTAGCAGGCTGCCCAAAACCATATGTCTCCTAAGAGTGTATTTTTCTTTTACAGAGAGATGTGGGCTGTGTCAGTTTCCTACTGCTAACAGTAAGTGTTCAGAAAAAAAAAAAAAAAAAAACAAAAACAAAACTGTAACGTGAACTCTTGAGACATATTAAACCATCGATTTTGAACAAACCACTAGTGGAGGCTGTCCCTTTACCCCCACCCACTATCCAGAACTCACTGGGAGTCTCTGTTGAAAACATAACAAAATTGCTTTCTTATCAGCAGTTTCTTCTTTAAAGAGTATCAGCAGAAGATATCTATGTCCTCTAGTTACTAATCTTCAGCACTCAGATGTCAGAAAATGAAGCTGCACTTGGATGGTGTAGGGGTGAGAGCACTTCTAAGTGAATCTCATGTTGACGTTTAAGCCTCTTCTTTCTTCATTTTTATGTACATGGAATAGCATGGAAGAGAGACCAGAAACCCCAAGTTCATTAGCAGTTTCCAAGTATGAAAGTGCTTGAGCATTACTCTTCTCCAGAGAAGCCTCCCACTCCAGAGTTGGTGATGTGCAGCCCTTATTATGAGGAGGGAAAAAAAAGTAGTATATGGCGGGGGGGGGGGGGGGGGCATTAGTAGGAATCTAATGCCAAGACCGAGGCCAAGAATATGGGTTTTAGAAGTCTTCCCCACTGGTTTGTGGGATGCATTCTTTCTGTACACTGGTCTGCATTCTCTCAGAAATATCCGTCAAGGACTGGAAGATTATAGGGAGTCTTGCAATCACTGAGTCCTGAGTGAAATGAGCACGTTACACACATCTCTGGGGGGAGGGGGGAGGGCGTGGCTTGAGGGTAAGAGCTAGTTTATCAAAGCAAGTGCTTCATGGCTGAGAAAGATATTCTATGGACTGAAGGAATGGAAGAAGGTAGGAATGAAATAAGGGAGAAGAGAGAAGGGGATTAAAGAAGGAAGAGAGTAGGAAGGGAAGGAATAAGAAAGAGGAAGAGGAAGAAAAGGAAGGAGGAGAAAGGGAAGGGACAGTGGTAGAGGATATACAGACAAAACCTACTCAAATTTCTGATTTTAAAATAAAAAAAGCTTATGATACAATGTTGGTGCTAAGCAATGTTCCCATAGGGGAAAGTTGCATGTTCATTCCGATGAATGCTTCTGGGTTAGGACATGAAGCACAACACATTATAGTTCAAGATCAAATGACACTTGCAGTTCACGGAGAACTATATTTCGCCCAAGTTCCTAAAAGTTGCTCTACAGCCAAACTAAGTCAAAACAATGCTGGATAGGAATAGGCTGCAATGTCCTGGCAATTTCTTTGTACTTCACATACTGCCAAGGTCACCTAGAGGTGAAGCTGAACTCTCCATTTGGCCTTTTTGCTTTTCTTCCCCCTGGCCCTCCCTTGCGCTGATATGACAGATATGGTTTACCGCCTGTGCTTCAGCAGCATTATCACCAAGGATTGTATCTGACCAGGGTCATGGGGAAATAGGAAAGGAGACTGAATATGGGTCTGGGTGTGGCAAGGTCCCTCCCTGCCTTATCAGAGAGGAAAGAAAGTGAATCCACCTGGCGAGCTTCTGGCTGTGAAGTGAAGTAAGGTGAGCCAAAGTGCCAGGGGTTATGAAGAGGTCACGTGGGACAAGTGCCCAGTGCTCACAGGACTCGGCGGCTCATCATCTTTTCCACTTTACAAAGATTTATTTCCTGTTGGGTTTCTCTCTCCCTGTCTCAATTGCATAGCATATTTGGTGCATCAGTTAACTTCTCCTTTCTGAATGAAATCCAATTATGGTAATTCATTCAGAAAATCCTCAGGTCACTGGCAGGGGTTAAACTGCACAGGGTGGAAGAGTCACTATCTGCTCTCTCACCACCTCCCTGGCCTGACCCTGAACCTATGCAGCATCACTCACATACCACTTAGCTCAGCATGTCCGGGGTTTCTCCTATTTATTTCTAAATTACTTCTGTTGCCTATTTCTGGAGCCCTGGAGAGGAGGATAACTGGGACTTAATGACAGGAAAAGAAACAGAAGATTAAGCTCAAGTTGTGCTTCTATCTTTGGGAGTTGAGGATCAGCTGTGAGGGATCTTGGCCCTAACAGGAACATACTAATATTGTTCTATTATGGTATTTTTTTTATAACTGGCCATTTCCAAAAGAATGAACCAAAGTACAAAGCAGACAAAAGTACTAATTCCCTCCTAATAAAGGTCTAGTCCCAATTACTGCAAATACTAAAGAAAAGAGTTTGTTTTCTGAAACTCACATTGGATTAAAGAGCAAGTATAAGATGAAAGTATAAACTCTGCATATTGCTCTGGCACGATTTGACTTTGGAGTCTAAGTCAATTAACTACAGTGGCACCAATCATTTACACCCAACCAGAAGAGCTTCTCACACCCACTTAGGTACTGAGTAACATGGATTCAATGTTGAGATGCAGTGTGTGCTCAGGCCCTTTAGCTAGTAGTTTAAAATGCAAACACTATTTTAACATGCCATATTTTAACTTCTAAGCATCTTTCCCATCATAAGGTACCTGGGTTCCTTTCAATACTCCACAAAAAAATCTTTTCATTTGTTTGTTCATTCAGTGAACCGGTACTGAATTGCTATTGTGTGTTAAGTACTAAGACAAAGATATAAAAATAGTGAAACAACATTGTCTATCTTACATAGTTTACAGACCAGTGGAGGAGACACAGAAAAGTGGGCCTGTACCACCTGAGGTGCTAGGACAGCAATCTCTGTTGTTACTAAGAGGTGTGGGCTTAAGTGGGGGGTGGGGTGGTCAATAATCAGACCTAGATTTTAAAAGGCAAGTAAATGTTTTTGAGGGAAACAAGTACAATACCAAAAGTAAGAAACTTGGTTATGGTCTTTCTGGGTGGGGAAACCAGGGGGATGGCAAGAAATGCATCTGTAAGGAGGCAGAGTATGCTAGCGAAGATGCTCAGTCCCTAAGAAGATACATGTACATAAGAGCCAAGAGCTTTGCCTCAAAATCAGCCCTTGATTTGTTGCTATACTAGCCAGCATTCTTTCTGAATTTGAATTGACAAAGGTCACAGTGAATATTCCAACCACTTGGGAGTATCAGTTAAACCCCACCTTCTTAAATGCCTTGTTGCTCCTGAATGAGGCTGTCTACCTTACAAAGCACCTGCTTCCTGAGGAGGGTACCTCAAGGGGTACAATAGAGAGTGATCAGTCAAATCTGTATTTTAGAAAGGCTACTTTGGTAGCTGTAACTGGATAAGAAACACCTTGGGAATTAATGAGGCATAGTTTTGGGTATGTCTGGGGAGTGTTCTCAGAGAGGCTTAACTGAGAAGGGAAGACTCACTGTGGTAGGTTGAAAGAAAATGGCTCCCATAGGCTCATAGGGAGTAGCACTATTAGGAGGTGTGACTTGTTGGAGAAAGTGTGTCACTAGGAGGTGGGCTTTGAGGTCTCAGAAGCTCAAGTTAGGCCTAAGTGGTTCAGTCTCTTCTTGCTGTCTGTGGATCAAGATGTAGAACTCTCAGTTCCTTCTCCAGCACTTTGACTGCCTACATATCACCATGCTTCTTGCCATGAAGATAATGGACTAAACCTTTAAACTGTAAGTCAGCCCCAATTAAATATTCTCTTTTATAAGAGTTGCTGTGGTCATGGTGCCTCTTCACAGCAAAAGAAACCCTAACTAAGACATCCACCCTGAGCATAGGTTTCAATATTCCAAAGGTTGGGGTCTTGGACTAATTAAAAAGGGACAAGGTGGAGATGTGTACACTCACTCCTTGATACTCCCTGGCTGCAAGCAGTGACCACTGTTCCAAACTCCTACTGTTAGGCCTTCCCAAGGATGATGACTCATGCTCTTTCAAACCTTTAATTTACTTCTTGCCATAGAAATAAAGCACAGAAATCCACTAGTATCTAAACAAGAGTTGAATTGGAGAGCCTGTTTCCCCAATGCTGTACTGATCTTGTCACACTTACCCATTCACAGCAGGAGAGTCCAGTCCATGACTGAGCTTGTACATCAGACTGAGGCTAAACACATTGAACATATCACAAAGTACTTTGTTTCCAAGAGACATAAACTTCTGGAGTTGTCAATAGTGCTCAATCAGAAGCCTAGCAAAAAGATACCAACTCAATGGACTCCTGGCTCCTTGTGAGGACACTAACTTCAGCAAGTTTTCTCTTCAGGTACATCACACACACACACACACACACACACACACACACACACACACACACACACACACACACACACACACACACACACACACGGGAGAGGGAGACAGAGATGGAGAGAGAGACAGAGACAGAGACAGAGACAGAGTGAGAGACTGTTATGCTAGTTCAAGAGGTACCAGGGAGGCAACAGTTGCATGTGTGTCTGAACTAAAACTTCAAAAAGCCTTTGCTAGGAATTGAACCCAGGGTGTTACCCAAACACTTTACCACTGAGCAATATATATTCCCAGCCTTGAAACTCCTTTTCAAACAGGAAAACCTCAATGCTCCTTTCATATGTGGTGATGAGATGAGGCTGAGATGTAGACTTAGATCATTCTGATGCTATGAATAGAGGAATTTCACCCAGTAATAAATCCATTTTGGATTATTATTCTTTGTTTATTAGACCAACAGGAGCTTTCATTCTAGCCAGCCTGTTTAAAGCACAGAGTGAAACTAAACAGTTTGTTTAGTCTAACAAAGGATGTTCTCAGCCAAAACAAGGAGGGACCCAATTTTTTTGCTTTTATAAAATATGACTTTACCACCACAGGATGATAGAACATAATTAGAGGGAAAGGAGGCAATGACAGTTGCAACTGAGTAGTACAGTTCTTTCCCTGTTCTGTGTGACAAAGCACAAGACAAAGTCTCAGGCAGTGACAAGGTGTCAGAAATGATTGTGGTAATGAACCACACAAAGTGTTCCCTTAACACTGGTATCTAGAGCACCATTATTGGATTTGTTGACTAACTGAGGAAGCAAGCTACATTTTCACTTTAAAATATGATTTTTATGGACAAAGAAAAGTTTACTAGAGATTCATTCACTCTACACCATATAGGCCCTTGCCTCCTTTCCATGTGAAATGCTTCCAGAAATTTGTTCAGCTCAGGTCTCCATGGACCACTTAGAGTCTGGCAGCATCTCACATCTCTCCATGGTAATAACAGTGTGTTTTTTTTTTTTTTAACATGTAGATTCTATTTGATTTCCAACTTCAATAATCTTAGGTGCCTTCACTTCAGGAATGGATTCATAACACGCAAGTAGAGTCATTTTTCTTAGCAGTTTTCACACATTATATTCATACAGGCGTGGGTGGTTAAAACTCATCTTTATTTTCTGATTAGTGCTGCTCAGTTAATCCTCAACCCTTTTACAGTCAGCACTAACAGATATAATCTTCTTTCAGAAAGTACAATTGGCCCTGGACATATCCTGATTTCACCTGTTCAGGTCTCTGGGTATTCAATAAAGCAAGTTCAGCCGCTGTGCCAAGAGGCCACACAGAGTTCAAGGTAACACCTCACAGCCATCAGTAGGTTAATTATAATTTCATTTTCAAACTCACCGACAGCATGCTTGTTTCAACTCCAAATGACCTTACCTGATTTTTTTTCGGGGGGGGGGGGGGTCCTACATGGAGTAAATTTCTGTCAGCAAATTGAAAGGCCACTCAGAGTTCACAGTAGCAATTCATATTTTTAACTGGTTGCCCAGACCTAAATCGTCAACTCCACAAATTCCAGAGAGACCTTACTAGCTGTGAAGGAAGGAATAGGGATGAAGTCAGAAGGGGTAGGGACAGAAAGGTGACAAGCAAGAAGACAGCAGCTGAGTTCTGCAGCTTCAAGGGGCACAGTGCCAGCAGCTAAAGAGGAAGGGCCTATACTTTAGGAGTCTTATAGAAGCTTCTAGATACTTGAAACATCACTACCAGAAATGAAACTGGCTTAACAGTAGTCTGATGCTACATTCTGAAGTAATCTGAACATGGAGGCTTGACTCTGCATGAAGGACAGCAAGTAAAAAGCTCACTTCTGTTTTCCGTAGAGGGTCAAAAGAGGGAGTCACAGATGAACAGGGACTTTGTGCAAAGAAGAGCTCTTTGTCCTAGCAGTGAGGCTTGAGGGCAGTGAGTATCAATGAGGAAAGCAAGTTTGGCTTGGATAAACCCTTGCAATCCTCTGGACTGTCTGTACCACAGGAGAAAAAAGCAGGTTTCGTGGAAATATTTTCTAGAAACAACTGGCCCATTTTTCCACCTTAAATCCCAAACTCTGAAAAAGAAGATTTTATTCAAGTGTTCTTTCTAGGGTCAAAGAGATGGACAGTGGTTAAGAGTACTTAGGGCTCTTACAGGGGACCTGAGTTAAATTTCTAGCACCCATGTCAAGTGACCTGCAACTACTCGTAGCTGCAGCTCTATGAAATCTGATGCTCTCTATATTAAAAACTTTAAAAAAATAATACTTTCTACACAATTCATTATTCTTTTTATAGAATTTAATTTTTCTTTGTTCTTTCTTTCTTCCTTTTTTTTTTTTTTTTTTTTTTTTTTTTTTGAGACAGAGTCTGATGTTGTGCTGGCTTGTCTTGAACTGCTGATCCTTCTGTCTGAAGTCTCCAAGCTAGGATTTACTAAGGTGAGCCACCACAGCCAGCCCTTGCATGGACATCTTATTCTCCATTTCACAGAGCTTAATTTTTATTTTTATTTACTTATTTTTTTTTAGTTCCCCCTCCACATGCTGTAGGCAATTCAGATGCTCATAGTGTGAAGTGGATCACTTTATAAATTGACTTGAGAGACTAAAAGTAAACACAAAGTCCACTAGCACAATGCAGTTTGGCTTGAGAGTCATACTGATACCATGGTTGGCATGGGACTTTGCCTCAGGTTGTTTTGAAGGCTTTTTGGAACACTGATTCCTCCTGGGCTGGCCTGCAGTTGCAGTTGCATTTTTACAACCCAATCTGTCCTGTCAATCCTGTCTGACAATGCTCCACATTCCTTTTGAGGAATCTTTTCTTGTAAGACAAGAGTGTAACAAATCTTTCCCTTTTCAAGCTTTCCTGAAGTTATCCCAACAGGAAGTCATTTCTGGTTGCTGTTAGGTGTCCCACACATAATGCCTGAATTTTTTGTTGATGTATAATCCACTGATTTAAAATTTCAGTTGCATCAAAGTTGATGAGTCAGATTTGGTCCAAATCATGCAGAGACCTCTCAGTTCAGCTCTTCTATCTTTCCTACCCTGGATTTCTAGCCCTACTCTATAGAGCTCAGCAGCACCACTTGTTTCTGTTAGTGAGCTTCCATGCTAGGTGGGATCATACGCATGTTTGAGTAGACAGAAGGTATCCAGATGGGGCAAGAATGTCCAAACACAGAACTGTATGGATCACTGTGTCAGAACATTCTATCGTTAAGTTATCATCTTGAGTCCAGCAGTGCTGTGGTTTGAGTGGAATGTCATGACAGGTTCATGTGTTTTTCAACACTGGCTCCCAGCTGGTGGTGCTTTGAGAAAGGTGGAGCCTGGCTGACAGAGCCACTAGGGGTGGGCCTTATCTCTACTTCTCTTTACTGTCCTGTGAAGGGCATCCTCAAGCTTGCAACATGGCTGGAAGCAGGGCTGTGCCACCATCTCCACCTCTGAGGACTAAAACTCCCTGAATACAATCCTTTAAGTCCCTCTATCAGGTATTTTCTCATAATGAAAAAATTGCAAGAAATTGCCTAGCACTGAGAAATCTATGGACTCCATCCTTGGCATTATGTGCATGTGTTGAGAAGAAACTGCAAAAGTCAAACACAGCACCCAGGGTCTCTGGAGGCCAGGAGCTTTGTTTATATTACTGCCCTACAACACCTAACTAAGTGGTCAGTAGACAGCTGTTACCTTAAATACAACAAATACATTAGCTGGATAGGAAAAACTGTCTGACTTTGGCCAGAATTTATCCTTTTAGGTATGGATGAAACCTTAAGATTATTTTACATCACTTAGGTTTCTTTTTAGAATTTAGAGTATCAGGCAAAACGGAGAAGTTGGAAAAGGACTAGGGAGGGACAAGAACCTGGCAAGACAGACAGGACAAGGCCAACGCAGTAGTTGGGTCATACTGTGTGTTATAGGTATTTACTGCTGTAAGACTTGAGAGATGCCATTCCTCTGGCTAATACTCTGAAAACTCAGGGCTTTGTAGTTCCATTTCATCAGAATTCTACAAGAAAAAAAACAAACCAAACCAAAACAAAACAAAAAAACCAAAACCAAACAAACAAAAAAACAACTCTTTACCATTATTCTTAATCTTTGTGTGGATGAGGCCTAAATTTCCCTAATTATTTCAAGTCTAATCTACCCCAACTCCTGATATACGTAAAAACCCCTGGTTGAGTGTCAAATCGAGAAAATAATATAAAGTTTGATGTTCATTTTAGGAGCTTATTCGTTCCCTATCAACAGTCAACCAAATGTATTACTATCATTTGGGATCTTAAGAAGGGCAAAATTTGATGGCAGTAGTGGGAGATGAGCATGCCTGGAGGAAGTGAGTCCCTGGGTCGCTGTTTCACTCTTCCTCTATGGTTTTCCTGCTATTATGCTCTGCCTCACCAAAGGGAGACAGTACTCAGATCAAATAATTGTGGAATTAAATTTCTGAAACTATGAGGCCAAAATAAGCATTGCTAGCTTTTATGTATTTATATCAGGTATTCTTTTATTACAATGATGAAGGGATAACTAACCTAAGAGTTAGAACTAAGAATATAGCAGATAGATTTAAGAGTGGAATTGATACAGTTGTAAAGAGGATCAGTCAACTGGAAAACGCAGGCAAACAAAATATCTAAATTGAGGAAATACCTAAACTGAAGCAGAAAGGCAGGATAGATAGGACACAGCGAACAAAGTAAACACAGTGAGCAAAGCCAGTATAAATATGCATATTTTGAATCCCAAGGAGGATTCCAAGACATTTTATATTTTTGGTTTGAATCTAACCTTTAACAGCTGAGCCATCTCTCCAGCCCCCAAGACATTTTAAAGGAACAATAATTACTAATTTTCTTAACAGATCTAAGAGGAATTTTGAAGTTCATTTGGAAAACACACACACACACACACACACACACACACACACACACACACACACACGTATGGCTGAGATTTATAATAGGCATAATAGAACAAAAAATTACCAAAAAAATCAAAGTCAATAGTTAAAAAAAAACACTTAAAAAAAAAACAGCAGTAAAATTGACATCAGATCGACATTAGAAGCTAATGGAGCTGCACCTCTGAAATGCTCAAGGAAAATAATTGGCAATTCAGAATGCAATACCTCTGATGGATAATATTGACTGTCAAACCTTGAAGACAAGTCTCTGGTCATGTCTATAAGGAATTTCTAGATTGTACTGAGCAAGGTGAGAATACCTACCTTAAATATAAGCAGCTAGGACCTGGGACTGAAAGAAAAGAAGAAAGCAAGCTGAGTACCAGCATTCACCTCTCTCTGCTCCCTGAGTACAGATGCAATGTGACCAGCTGCCTTAAGTCCCTGTTGCTGAGCCTTCCCAACCACATGGACTGCATCCCTAAATTGCAAGCCATTATGCATTTTGTCACAGCACCAAGAAAAATAACCAATACAATACTTTTTCATCATAAAATGGCATTTCAAAACAAAAATGGAAATAATTTAGCAGCAGCAGCCTATCTTAAGAGGAATGTTAAAAAGAATGTGAAAAGCAGTAAGAGAGACTAAATAGGTTAGTAAATATTACTTATATTAAAAAATAATACTAGTGTTTCATAACAGTTCTAAATGTACAGCTCTTAGAAGACAAACTAGGAGAGATCATAGATGCATCTGGACTTGCCAATGACACTTTAGATACAACTCAGAGAAAGAGTTTAGAAGCAAGATTTCATTGAAACTAAAAATCTGTGCTAGGTCAAATATATTCATTTAGAGAAAATATTTATTAAAGACATATCTAACAAGGGACTGTTGTTCAAAATATACAAGGAATGCTTAAAACTGAACAATGAAAAACAACCCGATTGAAAAATGGGATGGACTCTAATAGAAAGCTCAACAAAAAAGGGACCTATACAAGTAAGCACATAGAAAGATATTCCACATGGAATGCCATCAGGAAGATACAAGTTAAAACAAGAGCACACTCTCACATACCTGAAGCCACAGTAATCTTATTTATTGGTGGTAGAAATGCTAAACAGTATCACTGCTTGGGAAAAAGATAGTTTCTTGCAAAACTAAACTTTTCACCATATGATGTGGCAAATGTGTTCATTGGCTTTCACCCAGAAAAGCTGGTGAGAGTGGTATATGCCTAATATCCCAACACTTGGAAGGCTGAACACTTTAAGTTCAAGGGCAAATTGTTCTACATAGAAGGGCCTGTCTTGAAAATGAACAAATAAGACAAATAAAGAAAAAACCCCATATCCACACAAACCTGCACATGGATATTTACAGCAGCTCTATTTATAAGTGCTAAAACTTGGAAGCAGCAAAGATGCTCTTCCGCAGATGAATGAGTAAATGTGGTACATTCAGATAAAGAAACAACATTCGGCTCATTAAAGAGACATGAGCTATTAAGCCAAGAAAAGACATGAGAGAAATAAAAATGCATATTGCTAGATGAAAAAAGCCAATCTAAAAAGACTACATACTGTATGACTGGATCTATAGGACATTGGGAAATACGCAGACAAGAAAAAGATCTATGGCTTGCTTCTATGGTGGGTAGTGATGGGAGTAGGTGCAATTGGAACTTCGGAGGCAATGCAAATAACATGTATCATAGAATAATGGGACTGACTATACGTTTGTCTCAACCATCAGAGTGCAACTTCACAAGTGCTGCCAATGTATTCTCAGTGATGAGAGTGTGGGCACAGCTTTATCATTTGTAACAAGAATACCAATCAGGTGGGGGTGAGGATAAAAGGGATGGGAGGCCTATGCCTTTAGGAAGCAGGAGATAAATGGGACATGCACCTTCATTTCAAATTTTCTGTGAATCTTAAACTGCTCTAACAGGTAATATATTTTTTAAGGATGATGGCGTTACAAAACCCCCAAATGTAAATGCCAAAGAATAAAGATGGAAATCAGAAAATGTGTTAAGCTGAATACTATGGAAAATATGACCTATGAAACTATGGCAGTGCCTCAAGAAACTCCTGGCCCCAAATGCAGATGTAGAAAAGAAGAAAGATGATGGAGCCAGGAATCCTTCTCACAGGGTTAAAGACATGATTCTGCTGCTGCTGTAAAGCAACTACCAAACAGATCAGAGGCATCAACAAGGCCAAAAATGGGCCTTGGAAGAGAGAAATATCAACAACAGGTGGTGCATAACTTTAATCCCAGTACTGGGGTTGGGGGGCAAAGGTAGGTGGATCTCTGTAAATTTGAAGCAAGCCTGGTCTACAGAGCAAGTTCCAGGACAGGCAGGGCTACACAGAAAAACCCTGTCTTGAAAACTCAAAAGAAAAAAAAAAAAGCAAAAATACCCAAGGCTAGGATTGAGAATGCATGTAACTACAGAGCCTAAAATTACACCAGGAAGAAATGTGTGGGTTTACACCAAAGGAATAGGAAACCTAGATAAAAGAGACAAATTCTTAGAAAAACACAATTAACTAAAATAGAAAAACATAGTAAGCAGGCCTGACTAAAAGGACATATTGAGAGGCTCAAATCTATAATTAGCAAGTTTATTACAAAGAAATTTCCTGGTCACAGAAATTTTACATACACTCCTTAGACACAAAATGAGGAAATCCTTCCCTGTTGTATGTATTGGACCTGAAAAGCCAATTACACCAAGTTACACCCAGTCCTAAAAAGCTAATTCCATAAAAAGAAGTGAGCAGCAGCCAGTGGGAGTCACAAAACTGTGCTGGTGCCTAGGTTCATGCTGTACTCTGCTCCAACAGTGGGGCAGTTGTGTGTGTGCACATGATTTCTACACAGTTTGAAAACATTTTCATTTTACTCACCGTGGTTGTAAATTTCATGTGACAACTGAACTGGGCTACAGGGTTCCTACATATCTGGTCTACCATGATTCTGGGTATGTCTGTGTGGATGTTTCTTGATGAGTTTGGCTTGTTATCTGTTAACTGTGGGAAGTAGACTGCTCTCCCTAATGTTGTGGGTCTCAAGCAAGCAGCTGATGGTCAGAACAGGTCAAATGTTAGCTCCTCTGAGACAGTCCTCCCTCCTGATGGCTTTGGATTCAGATGTTGATTTTTTATCTTCTTCCAGGCTCAAAATGAACATCAATCAGCTCTTCCTTGCAGGCCAGAATCAAGAATGGAATTACACACCTCTGCCCTTCCTGGCAATCTGGCCTCATGGGACAAGCAGTTCTCACATCTTAACAGCCTTCAGCTCCAAGAACTATGAACATCAAATACACAGATTGCTAAGTTTTTACTTGCTATCAACTATTATAAGTAAAACACTTAAAGAATAGAAAAATAAATGAACATCATAAAAATGATTGAAAATTTTAAGTAAGTCTCCAAGATAATCTTTAACACACTTCTAATGATGGATTAGGATTCTTGGGCAGATGTAGAAAAGAAGGAAGGCTGAAGATGATGCTGAGCCAGTGATCCTCCTCTCAGGGTTAAAGACATGATCCTGTTGCTGCTGCTAATACAACTCCTATGGGCAGAGCAGAAGTATAAAACAGGGAAAAAAGCAAAAAATAACAAATTTTGGGGTTGGAGAGAAAACATGTACTTAAAGATCCTCAAAATACTAAATTTACAATAGGAAGAAATAAGCAAGTTTTATATACCTTCATCCTTTTCAAAACTGACAACCGAAAAGTACATATTTATATTCAACATGACTTTTATTTATTAGAATTGAAATTATTCCTATTTATATTACAATTTTGGATAAATATTTGGACAAAATACCTTTTCTTCTTTTAAGAAATTAAATTTGAAAATTATAAAAATTAGTTGTAATACTCATAAATAAAAACTTCAAACAAATGGATTTGATTCTGTTGCTTAAATTTTTGATTTTATATTATTATTATTATTATTATTATTATTATTATTATTATTATTAATACTGACAAGGTCTCTATGCAGCACCTCAAACTTGAGATCCTTCTGCCTGGTCCTGACTTGACTCTTTGGATTAATACTTTAACATACAGTTGACCTCCAGTTAGTCAATAAAATATGCTTTCTCTTATATATAATCAGTTTAAGAAAAGCTATATACTCTACAATCATTATGTGTAAAATGTTTTAGTTGATATAATAAAAGTTACATTAAAAGTAAATTTGTAATGTTTAAAATCATGCAAAATTTAAATTTTGTTATTATTATATGATTATGTTTGGAAGAGCATTCTTTTTAACCAAAGCTGTAGCCCTAGCTGCATAACAGAAACGGAGGTACATAGCAGCTAGGCCACTGGACCAAGAATACATTTTTAGTTAGCCATAGCATCAGGGTGAAAATAAGCTTCCTAACAATGGGTCAGACATTCTTGTCACTGTGACACCTGTATTCTTTAGCATTATGGGTCATCTTAACTCCACAGCTGATTTTCCAGACACACAAAAAGAAACTGTAGCCATTAAAAAGATGCTACAGCTGACAGCAATTCACAGACATGAGGGCACTTTACTTTCTCCTCCACCCTCAATAGTAAGCTTTCACCAGCTCATGTCTGAAAAACATCTTTGGATAATTTTCAGCAGAGAAACAATAAATCAGAGATGTCAGTGGCTGCAAGGGGAGAGCTCTCTCAATTTTCATAAACAAAATCTTCAGTGCCAGTACTTTCAGGTTTGGGTGTAATTTTCCTAACTGACATCTGTGCTGTAGTTGCCTTGGCCATCTTCCACTCACTAGCAAATATCGGTGGGAAACGTGATTTATGTTGACACCATACCAATGTGAAAACCTGATGCAGTAAAGAATTCGGCAGTCCTGCTGGGCATGGGAATGTGGTAAAGATAAGGTCTTTACCTAAAGAGTGTCACTGCCCTGCTTCTGGTTTAAGATGAAACTGATGAATGGCTCAAGAACCCTCCCACCAAAGCAGCCATGAATCCAGAAGAGCGGAGATCTAAAGTGATAATTACTGATCAAACTCAGAAGGACTGTCATACTAACAAGACTGGAACAGGGCTGAGAACCACAGGACAGGGCTGAGAACCATAGCCCAGGCTCCTGTGGACAGCCCCCTCCTCATTTCTTTACTTCTACCCCTACCTGAGAACCCAGGCTGTAACTGTTTCCAACTTTGATAATTTTCTCAAAGTCTAGCTTCCTTGGTTCCATATCCAAGAGAGCAAGTCAGTAGGTCTGTGGACATAGGAGGACCCAGAACTATGCCTTATGAAGCTCCATAAGTAAGCTCCTGGTATATATCGAATCTGCAAAAATGGGTGGTAGTCTCACATAGCCAGGCTTTGAGTAAAATAAGTTTCTTTCCTTGGCACAAATGTCCAGGGTGACCGCAGGCTTGTGAGGTAACAACCCCTGTCTTCATAAGAAACTATTGGGTTGTTTTCTTAAGTGGCAGTGCCATTTGATGCCTACCATCACTTGTCCTGCATGGTCAAAACAGCTGAAGGTTCACCAGGCTGAGTATCTTTTCTCTCTATTCCCTACTTAGTATTTATAGTAGCTAATACTTACTACCTAGTACTTATATTACCCCGTACTTATGTTATCTGGTACTTATACTCCCTAGTACTTGTCTTGCCTAGTATTAGCTCTATCTAATAGTTACCCTACTGATGGGAAGGTCCTTCTGTAAATACGTAATGAATACTTTGCATTGATATGGATTTTCATTTATTGATACAACTTTAAGGTCAATTTTGTTATATGTAAATTTCTCCTCTTGTTTGTTATTATGTTTATACAGATCTTTTAAAATGTAATGCATAATTAAGTACAGATGTATATAGTCAGTTATAATAGTCAAAACTTATAATTGGGTTAGTTAAGTTTTCTAGATATACAGAGATGTATTTGAGATGGATAGATATTCTTCAAACCTTTCAAAGACCTACAGAATATATGGCATTTAAATGATTTAGGGTTTTTCATGACAGTGAGACACAACTTCTCCTGGCACACCAATTCCGTCTGAGAGGAAGATGGGCATCAAAGAAACTTGTTATGGAGTTTGCTTTCAACATGCCAAGATTAGCCATTTGGAAAAGAAACTGCTCTTGCCTGGATTGTTTGTTACTGTATAAACTGGACATTCAGGACCCATAGGAAAGTGACTGCTGAACTTGCAAAACAAGACAGTCCTGAAGGGTTCTTGCTTCATGGAGAAGTCTGCAAGATACACTGTAGCCTATATGCTGAAGATGGATGCCCCAACATTACAGAGGAACTTTGGGTGACTGTCTAGGCAGCAAGATGTCTCTGTCAGATCTAGAGTTTATATTATTATCCTTCTGTGGTCTTTGATGGAGCTGAAGACAGATGGTTATGGTTACAATTTTCTTTAGTTATTATAAAAGATAAGTTACATATAAGACCTGGACTCACAAAGATAGGATAAATGATAGAATATTTTCTTTAAATCTTGCTAAATGTTAATGAACTAAATATCGTAACTATAGTTCTTACTTGATAACCGTTTTGTTATATATTTTACTATGTTAATGTTAAAACTCTTCTTTTAATTTAGACAGAAAAGAGGAGATGATGGGGAAGGTTCTTCTGTGTATATATTTGTCTTATTGGTTGATAAATAAAGTACTGTTGGCCAACAGGGAAGCAAGTTAGGAAGGACTAGGAGTCGAGGAGGATTCTGGGAAATGTAGTAAAGAGAAGTCTTGTGATTGAGGCAGGAAGTGGCATAGCAGGCAGACTCAGAATATAAGCAGGGATAAGCAGGAAATCGCTCTCTGCCTCCTCCTCTCTTCTCTGTGGAGCCGCTATGTGATCCGGGCAAGATGCCTGCCACTGGCGTCCAATAAGATAAGTTCTTATAAAATATATAGATTAGTAGTTATGGTTGATAATTAAGACTGAGCTAGCAAGTAAGAAATCCTAGTCATTGGCCAGCAGCATTGTAACTAATATTAATCTCTGTGTGTTCTTTGGGGGTCTTAACATGGTGGTGGAATTCAGGTGGGTGGCAGAAAGAGTTATTGTTACACCATACCTAGTACTCATGCACATTATATAATTTGACAGAGGGTAAGAAAACTGGAGGTAATGTGAAACATCACAGAGGCACAATATGGACACAGATAAGATCCAAGAACACTACCTTATAGGGCCGTAGCTTTTCTATTCATCTGACTCATTAACATGAGAGAAAGGAACAATGAACATCAAGGTGAGACTTGGACAGGAACTGTGCCTTCTTGAGAGGTGGGTCTAGGTTGGCCATATGTACAGAAACAACTTTTGAAATGAAAATTCCAGCACTAGAGCTGTGGGCCTAGAAATACACACCATGAGATGGCTTGAGGACAAGTGTTCTTGCTCTTTCTTCTGGGCCCCGAGAAGCACACTACAGTGTAACTCCTCACTTGGACACAAGAGTATCATTTACTTTTCTGGTGTTTCAAAACTCAACATGACAAAGAAACTCCAGTAAACAACATCTGTGGAGAGCAAATACAGTATGTCTGCCTGTTCCTTCCAGGATGGAAATCGAGAGGTATACAACATAAGAAAAAACTATTATCCTTAAACATTTCAAAGGCGAAACATAATTTTGAAAAAGACAATATAAAAATCAGAAGGAAATAAGAAAACTGCTTTGTATTAGTAGAATGTAAGGAAGGAGAAGTTAACAGTGACAAGGTGAGTGTGGAAACAGAGAAAAGCAAGCAGGAGTAGGCTCTCCATCAGACATGGGTGATGGGGGACATCCTTCTATGTATATGTTTGTCTTATTGGTTGTTGATATAAAGCACTGTTCAGGCAATGAGGCAGCAAGTTAGGCGGGACTAGGATTCAAGGAGGATTCTGGAAAATGTAGGAAAGTCTTGTGATACAGGCAGGAAGTGACACAGCAGGCCGACTCAGAATATAAGCAGAGACAAGCAGGAAGTCATTCTCTTCCTCTTCCTCCTGCTCTCTTCTCTGGAGCTACCATGTGAGCCCGACAAGAGAGGATGCATGCCGCTGGCATCCTTGATCAGATAAGTCTTTATAAATATATAAATTATGGCCATGGTTGATTGTAGGGGACGCTGTAGCCACACCTGCAATTCCCTTGTA
Organism: Cricetulus griseus; assembly: GCF_003668045.3. NCBI lineage: Eukaryota > Metazoa > Chordata > Mammalia > Rodentia > Cricetidae > Cricetulus > Cricetulus griseus. Next base: position 56,569,703 of record NC_048601.1, on the reverse strand, counting down.
TTTTTACCTGGCTCCGTATTGGTAATTTCCCACATTAGTTGATACTTAAGACAGAGCAAGCATATAAGGAATCCTAGTTATTGGCCAGCAGCATTGTACTTAATATTAATCTCTGTATGTTATTTTGGCTGCCCACGTGGTGGTGGGGCTCAGGCAGCTTGGCATAAAGACTTATCATAACACATGGGTGTTGGTAATGACAACTGCTGCAGCAGTACAGTGAGGCCAAAGTACAGCCTTAACTTTTTAGAGCCTTCAGATGATAAAAACTAGAAAGCAAAGATGATGTGTGTGAGGAGACAAGACCTGACAAATGTCCTCCCATCCAGAAGCAACATTTACTGAAGCCCTTCTGCTCCCCGATTCTCAACTTCATTCTTCACAGAAGAAGCAGACAGACCATCAAGAGCCTGATACACTTGCTCAGCTCTAAGCTTCTGACCAATGTGACTCTAATTTGAAGGCATGTGGAATCCGGAAAGTACATGTGGAGAACAGGCCACAATCACCAACATCTGTCTCTGCTCAGAAATGGGAGTATATCTTCCTGCTCCTTACCAGCCTGTCTTTCCCTTGAATGCACACATGCAGAGTTTAATGGCTAAGAATCTCCAGGTAGCATGCATGTGTTTCTATAATGATGGGTCAGGATGACCCTGCTTGATAACACTTGATAACATCACATTTAGTGATACTCAGTGAAGCTGCAGTTCAGTCTGAACTGCACAAATCAGTGCACTGGCTCCACTGGGGCTACCAGCTTCAACATTATAGCCTCTGTTTCCTTTCAAAGTGCATTAGTCTTCATGGTTTTGCCTTTAGCTTTCTAACATTTCAAAATCATTTTTCTTCTTTAATTTTTTAAAGGTATATGGGTTTTTGAGATAGGAGCTTGCTATGTAGCCCAGGCTGGCTCTAGCCTCCCAGGTGCAATGACTGCAGACACACACCAACACACTCAACTTCAGAGTATCTAGGCTCCTTTGCCTCCTTTTTGGTAGCAACACAGTCTCTTTATATTAACACAGTGAGGATACCTGATCACTGGTTTTGTGCTTTCTACTTTGTGTCCTCCACCAACTCCTTCCTTCTGATTATTAGCTAGCTGCATAGACATCTTCCTTGACTTTCTTAAGCTAAATACTAAGAATGTATGTGAAAAATCTCAACTTAGTTTAAAAATATGAATTTATATAATTTATCAGTGTCAAAATAAGGGAGGGTCTATTTTCTGCATTTTTATTTAAATTCTTCTTTCATTTTAATTTTTTAATTACATGGATGTTTTGTATGCATATATCTATATACCATGTGCATACTGAACATTTCTTTACCAATGTAACAAAATTAGGTATTTCCAACTGAGTTATCTATTTTCAAGATATATACATATAAAGGATATTAATATGTCAAACATTAAAATGTTTCAAAATTACAATTCAATGTGCTTTAAATATATTAACCATTAATCTTGAATTAAAATGTCTCAAAATTACTCACAATTTAACATGCTTTAAACATATTAACCATTAATCTTGGTACTTAGGAGGCAGAAGCAGGCAGATATCTGTGAGTTCAAGGACAGCCTTGTTTACACAGAAAGTTCCAGTACAACTAGGGCTACATAGACAGACCCTGTCTCAGAATCAAACAAATAACATTAATATACTCTATCAGGTCCTTTATGCAACCTTCTTGCCTAAAAACAACTTCATCCTAGACTCTTTTCTGTTAAAAGCTTATATGTGCTTTCATTTTCTTGCATTTAATGTCAGAGCAGAACAGACTCTTATGTGTGAAAGGGACAGATAATAAAAACTTCAGGCTGTAGGCTGAGACTCATTTCATTTTCTGCTGCAGACATCCAGCTCTGCAGTTATAGTGTCAAGAAGCTGTTGAAAACCAGAAAATGAGCGTGCACTATTCTAAGTCTAAGTGACACATCTAAGATATATGAAATCATTATTTACTGTAGTTTAAGAAAGTAAAAGTCAAGCTAGCATTTCAAGAATACATTAGAACACAGTGACCCAAGCATGCTCTCACTGAAGACCACAATCATTTATTGGAGCATTTTTTTCTTTTCCAGTTGATGTTCTCTTCTTCCAAAATGACTCTAGCTGGTGTCCAGTTGACATAAAACTAGCCAGGACACCAATGCCTCACAGATTCAACTTGTTTACCATTCATGGAAGGTGGGATTTCCACGGTGTGTGTGGGGGACTGATTCCTTTTCATTTCAAGGGAGTATTCAATTTTCTACTTATATCAAAAAATTAAAAAATTTGCCTTTGTTGTAATATAGGAGCAGGCGTAAGCATCTGACCTGTTTCTCACTGGACTTCTGAGTAAGTTACCATATAAGCCTGAAATGCTGACTCTAGCATATGCATTGGGAAAGCTGTTTACTTCTGTGTATCACTCCTATCTGGTCATCACGGATGATTATACCCCACTTTTCAATCAATTCACTAAAAATATGAGGCAGATGATAATACATAATCTGCTAGCAATGATAGTGCTATATCTTTATGTCTAATATATATGACAGAAATACACACACATATATACATATACATACATACATAAACACACAAACACACACATAATATACATATATATATATATATATATATATATATATATACATACATACTGTGGAATAATCCTTTTGTACACGGTAAAGATTTGTCACTCAAATTGGTTTAATAAAAAGCTGAATGGCCGGTAGCCAGGCAGGAAGTATAGTTGGGACAGCTAAACTGAGAATGATGGGAAGAGAAGGATGGAGTCAGAGGAGTTGTGAGCAGATGCAGGGAGAAGCAAGATGGGCATGCCATACTGAGAAAAGGTACCAAGCTATGTGACAAAGCATAGATAAGAAATATGGGTTAATTTAAAACATAAGAGCTAGACGGGGGAGGGCCGAGGCCCTATTCCAAAGGCTATGACAGACTCTTAGGATACCCCCATGGAAGGCCTCACTCTCCCTGGGGAGCAGAAATGGTATTGGATAGTAGGGTGCTAGTGGGGGGCAGGGGAGGAGTGGAGGGAGAGGGAACAGGGATTGACATGTAAAACAATCTTGTTTCTAATTTAAATTAAAAAAAAAGAGTTAGCTAGAAACAAGCCTGAGCTATCAGCTGAGCATTTACAATTAAAATTAGGTTTCTGAGTGTTTATTTGGGAGAGGCTGCGAGACAGAAACTTCTGTATATTATATCCACCAAGAAAATGCCACATCTCCCTGTCTTGTGGTTGAGTGATAGCAGAATGGGTGAGAAATTTCACTGTCTACAGCACTTCAATATCTAATGTTTAAATATCTTAAAACAAACAAACCAGAACAGTAAAAGCTGAGCAAGGTGCTTGCAGTGTGTGTTAGGTGCTCTTCCCTATTGCCTTAGTTAGGATTTCTATTGTTGTATTAAAATACTATAGTCAAAAGCATCTTGGGGAGGAAAAGGTTGATTTCATCTTAAAGTTTGTAGTTCAGCATTTGGGAAAGTCAAGGTAGAAACCAATGTAGAGACAGTGGAGGAATGCTGCTTTCTGGCCTGTTCCTCCTGGCTTGCTCAGCTTGCTTTCTTATAGCTCCCAGACCACCATTCCAGGGGGTGTGGCCATCCACAGTCAATTGGCCTCTTCCACATCAAGTATCAATCAAGAAAATATACCATAGGCTTGCCTACAGGTCAGTCTGGTGGGAGCATTTTTTTTTTTTCCAGTTGATGTTCTCTTCTTCCAAAATGACTCTAGCTGGTGTCCAGTTGACATAAAACTAGCCAGGACACCAATGCCTCACAGATTCAACTTGTTTACCATTCATGGAAGGTGGGATTTCCACGGTGTGTGTGGGGGACTGATTCCTTTTCATTTCAAGGGAGTATTCAATTTTCTACTTATATCAAAATATTCTACCAAATGTAAAAGAGCAAACTGCCATGTGCCTTGTGCTGCTTTGACTGAGAATAGTCCCTATAAGTCCATATATCTGAATAACTCAGTCCAGAGCTTGTAGAGCTGTTTGGGAAGGATTAGGAGGTATGGCCTTTTCATAGGAAGTTTATCATTGGGGATGGGCTTTGAAGTTTCACAAGACTCCAGTGTGCTGCCCAGACAGGGAGAAGATCGTGCACTACAATGAAGATTTCTTAGGCAATGCTGGAAACATTAACAATGTCCAATTTGTCTTCCTAATTTTCCCTTAAAATTTTCATGAAAATACAGTCTAAAGCCAATTAGAAACTAAGAAACATTAGAATTAATAAAGAATTCCTAGGATTTAAAGCACAGATAAAGACATTTCAGGACTATGGTTCCCAGTAAAAGCATTGAAGACACCCTAAACTAATGCCATCTTGGAGTAAGAGTGATTTTGACAGGAAGGCAGTTGCAGAAGCAGAACAGGGAGAGCTCTCTGCTGTCCTCTCTGCCTGAAGGAGGGAGTGGATGTTCCTCTCTTACACTGCAACCAGAATGTTAAGGCAAAAGCTTTGCTCTGGCAGCCCTGTAAAAGGTGGGGGTTGATCACTTGATCTGATACCCCAATTAAAGAGATGAATATTGGTGACAAGCAGAGAGATATGCTTAAATACTCACTGGGAAATAGAAAAAATAAAGAGCCCCAGTGACCTCTGAGTTCGGCTTGAGGATACCGGCACAAGCTTCAGGTTTAAGTAGAAAAAGATGGGGAGGATTCTCAGATGTAAGGAAGCAGTCTTCGTGAAGGTGTGGGCTCCTTGATCACCATCTCAGTTCTGTCCCTATCATCCCTTGAGAGTTACCAACTTGGTCCCTAAAAAAATATGATCAAGTCTTCTCTAGGGTGCATCCTTGCTTCATGGGCTAATAATGCCTTGCCCAGCTTTGATCTGACTTCTCTCTATGCCACTGGCTCCAAGGGGATGAGATGGGTTTGGTAAACAGACTCATTTTGAATGATTCATGTGCCTACAGGCCCAAGCAGGGTTCAAGGTAAAGCAGACAGGCTGGTGTGTTCACCCATGCTTGGAACCCAAGTACTCAGGAAGCAGAGGCAGGAGGACTAGAAGCTCAAGGACTGGCTATCTAGTGAGTGGAGGCCAGCCTGGGCTATGTGAAAAGACTTGTTATAAGCTTTTCCTGATGCCTCTTCTTGTAATTGAGCCCAAGTAGCCATCTAGTGATTTTAAAAGGACAGAAGGCTGAGAGCAGTACTGAGCTAGTAGCGAACGTTTCCATACGGATCCTATCTCCGTGTGTATGCAAATGCACAATACTCTGACTCCTCCTAAATATTTCTTGATTATTATAAGTAAAACTGAGAGTTTAAACTGTTTCTAATTAATGCCCAGTGATCTAAGTCTATTTACAAAGTTGCATAGCCACTACCACTATCCAGTTGCAAACCTTTTAATCGTTCTTCATTCTCTTGTTCCTGCTCCTGGTGGACCTGGCTATTTTGACTGTTTCACATAGAGAGAATACAATGCCTGAGTTTTTTCCTTTAACACAATGTTTTCAAGGCTTACCCATGATGTACCATGTATTAAGTACTCCATTCCTTTTTATACCACATTTTGTTCATACATTTATCAGTTGATGGGCATTTGGTTTGCTCTGACTTTTGAGCTATGTTCATAGTGCTGCTATAGATACTTACGTGCAAGGTTTGTCTTGAATACTTTTTAAAAAACACTTTGGTATTTAATGGAATTCCTGGATCATATGAAAAGTCTGTTTAACTTTTATGAGGAAATGCCAAACTCTTTTCCACAGGGATAGCATCATTTTATGTCCTACCAGCACTACATGAGGAGTCTACCTTCCCTACAAACTTGCCGACACTTGTTAGTTTCTAATTTATTGATGACAGCTATCCTGGTGGTATGACATGGCAGCTCACTGCAGTTCTGATTTGTGTTTCCCTAAGGACTACTGATGCTGAGCACTTCACCATGTACACTAACCATCTGAACAGTCTTTGAAGGAATGACAGGTTTCAAGGAATGGGAGGGTGTCCTCAGCTGGATAACAGAAGGAACTGAATTCTGTCAGCATCTCAAATGAATGAGGTGAACAGATGTTCCCAAGAGTCTCCAGCCTTGCCAAGATCTTGATGCTAGTCCTGTGGTATTCACGTTGGACTTCTTATGACCAATAGAACTGTAAGAGCATAAACTTTGTGTGGAAATTCATGATAGAAGCAATAGAAAACTAATACAATACAGTCTGCTTCTTGTTCATATCATTAAGTCTACTGTCTGGTCAATACTGATGTGTAGCCATGAGTAGGGAGAACAGTGCTGAGTATAGTTAGAGCTGGGTATGAATCTTTCCTATGTCACATCCTAGTTGAAGACTACACAAATAATCTTTTAGAGCCCTCTTCTCTCAAGAAATGACTATAATGGTAACAAATGAAGGAGAGAGACTACAGCAATGACTGGCACAGAGTAGCGTTTCATTAACTGCTTTGTTAATATAATATAAAGTTAACATTGATGTATTTTAGGTATGAAAAGAAGCACCATAGAAAAATACAGCATCATCAACAACAAAAACCCAGATAAATTAGATTTTATAAAAATAAAAAAATTGTTTCAAAGGATGCTATCAAATTTAATTTCGATGATAGGAAAAAATATCTGCGGATCGTATAATTTATAAAGGTACTGTCCACAATTTGTAAAGAGACCTTAAAGCCAAACAACAAAATAGAAAGGTAACCCAAAGTAAAAACAGATCCAGGGATTGGATAGACATTTCTTCAGATACTGTATGTTTGAATATTTGGTCCCTAGTTGGTAGAACATTTTGGGGAGGATTGGGAGGTGTAACTTTATTGGAGGAGGTGTGTCACTGGGAGTGCATTTAGATGATTCAAAAGCCTACAACATTCCCAGTTAGCACTCTCCAGCTCATGGCTATGTTTCAGATTTAAGCACTCAGCTACTGCTCCCGGGGTCATGCCTGCCTGTCTGCTATCATGTTCCCTATCATGATGTCCATGTACTCAGCTCCTTAAATTGTAAGCTCCAGTAAGTTCTTTCTCCTTTAAGTTGCCTTGGTCACACTGTATATTCACAGCAACAGAAAAGTAATTAAGACAGCTTCCCAGTCTGGTTACCATGTAAAAAGCCACAGCCACATACTCCTGCTGCTGGTGCAGAGAGAGCTGCTCCAGCCACCACAATAGACAATAGCTTCTGAAACAATGAGGCAAAACAAACCTTTCTTTCCTTGTCTTGCTTGTGACAGGTATGTTTGTTACAATGACAAAAATAACTAGGGAGTCATTCCTATAAATACCCAATTAGCTAGGGGACAGCAGACTAAGCACAGGACAGGACTGAAGACAGAACTCTGAAATACAGTAGAAGGGTGAATAGGAGAAAGAAGCCTCCCCTCCACAGAGCCTAAAGAAGAGCAGTATACACGAGTACACTCAACTCCTAGACTCTTGTCCTCTGCCTTTTCATGGCTGCTGATCTCCACTTTTAACTGAGAAATATTTTTTCCTAAAGCTTTTTTACTAAGCCACCCCTTCTTTTCCAGTCATGTCTAATGAACACTCAGCCAGTGACTCACTGACATAGAACATTCAGAGACTCCTATTCCAGAAACATCTACCCAGGCAAATGGAGTAAGATGTTATGGCTGAAACTCCTCAGAACAAGGTAGCTGTGGAGAGACTTACTACCCAAAGGTAGGTTCCACTACCAACAGGCAGCATTTTCCATCCAGTTTTCAAGGGGAGACACGAAGCAGAACATGTCCTGCCGCCAGTACAGTCTTCTCCAACCTTGTCAAGGAAGTTCTGGAACATATGTGCATATAGATTTAACAAGAAATACTGAGCGAGTCTTTGGCTATGAACCAAGGCTCAGAAGTAACAGGATCAATAAAAAGCCACCTGTTAAACAACTGTCATTCTGCAACACATAAAATGTAAGAAGAAAGCATCTTCAAAAGGAGAGACCTGGATCCGAACTCCACAGTGTTCCCCAACACACCAGGACATTGCTGAGGATCCAGTAAGAGTTCCGCTTCCATCCACCGGCCCAGGTAGGCCAGGGGCTGTTTTCGGTTCTGGTTTGGTGGCCCTGCTTAGAGACATCTGACGCCAGGAGTCTGCTCACCGGATCTGAACTCAGCCGTGGGATGCAACACACCTGGACACTGCCGAGGCCCTAGTAACAGTACCACCTCCATCCACGAGAAGAGGACAGATATCAGAGTATTGGAACTATTTGCATCTAACAGAATGGAACCTTGGTCCCATACTCACCAGGAGAGGAAAGACTCCTAATACACCCACCAGAAGAAAGGATGAGAAGAGGACAAGGTAAAAGCACATTCAACAACAGAAAACCCAATATGACACCACTGGAGACTAGGAACCATACACCAGCAAGACCTGAACATCACAATGCAAATGAAGCAGAAGAGAATGACCTTAAAAATATCTTCATGAAAATGATAGAAGACCTTAAAGAGGACATGAGAAAATCCCTTAAAGAAATGGAAGAAAAAACAAACCAAAAATTAAAAGATATCAACAAATCTCTCAAGGAAACAGTTTAAGATCTAAAAACTGAAATAGAGACAATAAAGAAAGCACAATCTAAGGGAATGCTGGAAATAGAAAAGCTGGGTAAAAGATCAGGAACTACAGATATAAGCATAACCAACATAATACAAGAGATGGAAGAGAGAATCTCAGGAGTTGAAGACACACTAGCAGAAATAGACTCATCAACCAAAGAAAATCTTAAGTCCAATAAATCCCTAACACAAAATATCCAGGAAATATGGGATACCGTGAAAAGACCACACCTAAGAATAATAGGTATAGAAGAAATCCAACTCAAAGGCTCAGAAAACATATTCAACAAAATCATAGGAGAAAACTTTCCCAACCTAAAGAAAGACATGCCAATGAAAATACAAGAAGCCTACAGAACACAAACTAGACTGAACCAAAAAAAAAAAAAGAGGTCTTGCCACATAATAATCAAAACAGCAAACATACAGAAAAAGAGAAAATATTAAGAGCAGCAAAGGAAAAAGGTCAAGTAACATATAAAGGCAAACCTATCAAATTACACCTGACTTTTCCATGGAAACTCTGAAAGCCAGAAGGTCCTGGATAGATATTCTACCTACACTAAGAGACCATGGATGCCAGCCCAGACTACTATACCCAGCAAAGCTTTCTTTTCAATCAATATACATAGAGAAAACAAGATATTCCATGACAAATCCAGATTCAAACAATACATATCCACCAATCCAGCCCTACAGAAAGTTCTGGAAGGAAAACTGCAACCCAAGGGAGTTAACTACAACCAGAAAAAGATAGACATTAGATAATCCCACTTTGCCAACAGACAAAAGGAAAAAGGGACAGAATCCCACATATAATTTCGCCACCATCACCAAATCAAACAAGAATGAACAATCAATGGTCATTAATATCCATCGACATTAATGGTTTTAACTCGCCTATAAAAAGACACAGATTAGCAGAATGGGTAAGAAGACAGAATCCATCCTTCTGCTGCATACAAGAAATATACCTCAACTTCAAAGACAGATGGTACCTAAGAATTAAAGGTTGGGGAAAGATATTCCAATCAAATGGACCCAAGAAAGAAGCAGGGGTAGCAATCCTAATATCCAACAAACTGGACTTTAAACTAAAATCAATCAAAAGAGATAAAGGAGGTCACTTCCAACTCTTTACAGGAGAAATCCATCAGGATGAAGTCTCAATTCTGAACATTTATGCCCCAAATACAAAGGCATCTATGTTTGTAAAAGAAACATTACTAAAACTCAAATCACACATAAAACCATATACACTTATAGTGGAGACTTCAACACCGCACTCTCACCACTGGACAGGAACACCCGACAGAAACTTAACAAAGAAACAAAGAAACTAATAGAAGTTATGGTGCAATTGGACTTAACAGATATCTATAGAACATTCCACCCCAATACAAAACAATTCACCTTCTTCTTCTCAGTGCCACATGGAACCTTCTCTAAAATCAACCACACACTTGGCAAAATAGCAAATGTCAACAGGTTCAAAAAAATTGAAATAACCCCTGTATCTTATCAGACCACCATGCTTTAAAGTTAGAATTCAAAAACAACACGAATTACAGAAAACCTACAAACTCATGGAAATTAAGTAACATCCAATGGCACAATTCCTGGATCCAGGAAGAAATAAAAAAAGAAATAAAAGATTTCCTAGAATTCAATGAGAATGCGGACATAACATACCCATACCTATGGGACACTTTGAAAGCAGTGCTAAGAGGAAAGTTCATAGTGCTAAGTGCCCACATGAAGAAACAGGAGAATAATCACACTAGAGAATTAACAGTACAACTGAAAGCTTTAGAAATCAAAGAAGCCAATACACCCCAGAGGAGCAGATGCCAGAAAATAATCAAATGAAGAGTTGGTTTTTTGAGAAAATCAACAGGATAGACAAACCTTTATCCAAACTTACCAAACAGCAGAGAGCAAACATGCAAATTAATAAAATCAGGAATGAAAAGGGAGACATAACAACAGACACAGAGGAAATCCAGAGATTCATCAGGTCATACTTTGAAAACCTATATTCCTCAAAACTTGAAAATCTAAAGGAAATGGACAATTTTTTAGATAGATTTCACTTAGCAAAATTAAGTCAAGAACATATAAGCAACTTAAATAGACCTATAACCCCTAATGAAATAGAAGCAGTCATCAGAAGTCTCCCAACCAAAAAAAGCACAGAGCCAGATAGTGCAGAATTCTACAAGAAATTCAAGGAACAGCTAATACCAATTCTCCTCAAAGTATTCCACACAATAGAAGCAGAAGGGTCATTGCCAAACTCTTTTTACGAGGCTTCAATAACCTGGATACACAAGCCACACAAAGACACAACTAAGAAAGAGAACTACAGACCAATATCTCTCATGAACATTGATGCAAAAATTCTCAATAAAATACTGGCAAATCGAATCCAAGAACACATCAGAGAAATCATCCACCATGATCAAGTAGGCTTCATCCCAGGGATGCAAGGATGGTTCAACATATGAAAATCCATCAATGTAATCCACCATATAAACAGACTGAGGAAAAAAAAAAAAGATCATCTCACTAGATGCCCGAAAAAGCCTTTGACAAAATCCAACATCCCTTCGTGATAAAGATCTTGGAGAAATCAGGGATAACAGGAACATACTTCAACATAATAAAAGCAATATACAGCAAGCCAACAGCCAACATCAAGTTAAATGGAGAGAAACTCAATGCAATTCCTCTAAAATCAGGGACAAGACAAGGCTGTCCACTCTCTCCATACCTCTTCAATATTGTCCTTGAAGTTCTAGCTAGAGCAACAAGACAACAAAAGGAGATCAAGGGAATACAAATCGGAAAGGAAGAAGTCAAACTTTCACCATTTGCAGGTGATCTGAGAGTCTATTTAAGTGACCCCAAATACTTGACCTGGGAACCCTTACAACTGATAAACACCTTCAGCAAAGTGGGAGGATACAAGATTAACTCATAAAAATCTGTAGCCCTATTATATATGGATGACACATTGGTTGAAAAAGAAATCTGAGAAACATCACCCTTTACAATTGCCACAAACAACATAAAATACCTTGAGGTAACACTAACCAAAAATGTGAAAGACCTGTACCATAGGAATTTTGACTCTTTAAGGATAGAATTTAAAGAAGATACCAGAAAATGGAAAGATCTCCCATGCTCTTGGATAGGTAGGATCAACATAGTAAAAATGGCAATCTTGCCAAAAGCAATCTACAGATTCTAGGCAATCCCCATCAAAATCCCAGCACATTTTTTCACAGACCTTGAAAGAATAATTCTCAACTTTATATGGAGAATCAAAAGACCCAGGATAGCCAAAACAACCCTGTAAAATTAAGGAACTTCTGGAGGCATCACCATCCCTGACTTCAAGCTCTATTACAGAGCTATAGTCCTGAAAACAGCTTGGTATTGGCACAAAAATAGACAGGTAGACCAATGGCATAGAGTTGAAAACCCTGATATTAATCCTCACACCTATGAACACCTGATTTTTGACAAACAATCCACACTTATCTGCTGGAACAAAGAGAACATCTTCAACATATGGTGCTGGCATAACTGGATGCGGACATGTAGAAGATTACAGAGAGACCCAATCCTATCTCCATGCACAAAACTTAAGTAAAAATTGATCAAAGACCTCAACATAAACCCAGCCACGCTAACCCTATTAGAAGACAAAGTGGGAAATACCTTTGAATTAATTGGGACAGGAGACCACTTCCTGAACATCACACCAGTAGCACAGACACTGAGATCAACAATTGATAAATGGGACCTCCTGAAACTGAGAAGCTTCTTTAAGGCAAAGGACAGAGTCAGCAAGAGAAAACGGCAGCCCAAAGACTGGGAAAATATATTCACCAACCCCACATCTGACAGAGGGCTGATCTCCAAAATATACAAAGAACTCAAGAAGCTATTCTCTAAAACACCAAACACTCCAATTAAAAAGTGGGGTATATAAACAATTCTCAATAGAGGAATCTAAAATGGCTGAAAGACACATAAGAAAAGTCTTCAAAATCCTTAGCCATTAGGGAAATGCAAATCAAAACAACTCTGAGATACCATCTTACTCCTGTCAGAATGGCCAAAATCAAAAACACCAATGACAGTTTATGCTGGAGAGGATGTGGAGAAAGGGGAACACTTCTCTGCTGGTGGGAGTGCCAAGTTGTACAGCCACTTTGGAAATCAGTATGATGACTCCTCAAGAAAGTGGGAATCAGTCTACCACAAGATCCAGCCATTCCACTCTTAGGCATAGACCCAAAAGAAGCACATTCATACAACAAGGACATCTGTTCAACGATGTTCATAGCAGCACTATTTGTAATAGCCAGAAATTGGAAGCAGCCTAGATGCCCCTCAACCAAAGAATGGATAGAGAAAATGTGGTACATTTACACAATGGAGTACTACTCAGCAGAAAAAGCAATGGAATCTTGAAATTTGTAAGAAAATGGACATACATGGTCCCCTGGAGAAGGGGAAAGGGTCAAGATCCCCTGAGCAAATTGAGAGCACGGGAAGAGGGGGGAGGCAGCTAGGAGAATGAGAAGGGGAGGAGAGGAGGGATGCAGAGGACATGAGGGAGCAGAAAGGTTGAGTCAGAGGAAGAATAGAAGATAACAAGAATGGAGATACCATAATAGAGGGACACATTTTAGGTTTACAGAGAAATCAGGTACTAGGGAAATGTCTGCAGATCTACAAAGATGACACCCCCTAACAATCTAAGCAACAGAGGAGAGGCTACCTTAAATGCCCTCTCCTGATAATGACATTGATGACTGACGTATATGCCACCTGATAGCCCTCATCCAGCAGCTGGTGGAAGTAGAAGCAGATACCCACAACTTATCACTGAACTGAATTGGAATCCAGATGTAGAGATGGACGAGCAACGGAAGAGCAAAGGGGTCCAGACCAGGCTCGTGAAACCCACAGAAACAACTGACCTGAATATCGGGGAACTCTTCCTCCCAAGACTGATAACTGGGATACCAGCATGGACTGATCCAGACCCCAGGAACATGGATTTCATTGAGGAAACCTCAGAAATCTACAGGACCTCCTGTAATAGTTCAGTACTTATCCCTAGCATAGGTGTGGACTTTGGGAGCCCATTCCACATAGAGGAATACTCCCTGAGCCAAGACACACGGGGGGGGGGGCTAGGCCCTATCCCAAAGGATATGATAGAGTCTATGGAAGGCCTCACCATCCAGGGGGAGCAGAAAGGATATGTGATAGGTAGGTTTTAGTTGTGGGATGGATGGTAGGGGAGGATGGGAGGGAGAAGAAAACTGGGATTGTCATGTAAAACAATCTTGTTTCTAATTCAAACAAAAAAATCTGAAAGAAAAAAAAGGAGAGACCTGAAGCTAATAAGTGTACTCTAATGGCCTAGACCACAAGAGGTCAAGGTGCATAGAACTCTGAGTTAACCTAACACTAAAAACAAAACAAAACAAAAAATTTTATGGGGGAAATAATACAACAAAAAGGACACCAAGATATGTGGAGTGGTGGCAACATCACTGGTACCCTTAGTGCTTCCCAGATCTTGAATCTTAGTGTCACCCAGAAGAATGGCTCTCCTGTCACTAGAGATTTTAATCTCGCAACAGAAATGAGAGCACAAGTATGCTAGTTATTACCACTGTCAGTAACTCTAGCCTCTGCTTGACTAGAAAGTCAGCAAAGAGCATCTTTTCAAAAGTAACAAAATTACACATAAAAGTAACAAGTTCTGATTCTTTCTCAGAAGTGAGCCCAGAATGACATAGACAAACTTTACCCTGGGAAGCGATAGTTCTGTTAGCAAACTTTAGTGAAGGGAGTATCTTAGTCAAGGCTTCTTCTATTGCTGTGATAACACATCATGACCTTAAGCAACTTGGGGAAGAAAGGTTTAATTTCAGTTTACAACTCTTAGGTCATACTTCAATGCTTAGGAAAGCCAGGGCAGGAACACAAACAGGGCAGAAACCTGGAGGCAAGAGCTGATGCTTCCTGGAGAAACAGCTGCTTACTGGCCTGCTCTTCCTGACTTGATCAGTTTGTTTTCTTATACATTCCAGGACCACCTACACAGGGGGTCCATATTAAGTTCCAGTTAAGCTCTATGATCCCTACCTAGGCAATGTGTTACCGGAGAGTACCCAGCTATGGCAGTGCCGGCACAGAAGCAGTGGGGACTGGAGAAGGCAGAGTCACTGTGCAGCCCAGGCTTCTAAGGACCTATCTATATTAACTGCAGGGTACTGAGGACCACATTGAAAATGGGGATGGAGAGGACAGGAGAAAACAACAGAAGGTGTCATATTAGTCTTAAATTATGTTACTGAGATTTCTCTGCCATTCCTCAGTTGGGTCTATTGAATGGCAGATCTGGCTTAAGGTGATGTGGTTTAAATATCCTCTTTATTACTGCACTCACACCTGATGATTTATTTGTCAGGTGACTTCTGCAAGGTGTGCTGACATTCCTTGTTCCAGGCTATTCTAGCCACTGGGCATCTCTTCATACTTCTGTGTACTGCTGGATAGGAGACTGCCCTGCTCTTATACAGTACTGAAATTCACAACATACATTTCCAGTAATGAGCCCATTTTACACTTGGACATGTTCTATTTACCCTAAACATTTTCAAGTGGCTTTTGAATTTCTTGACAGTCTGCTCTTCCATAATTTTCACTGCCAACTTAATGACAAGAGCTCATGGTATTTCTCTTTAAAATGAGTATCACCAACCTAAGTGAAGTGATCTTCACCTGGTTCTGAAAACAGCTATCATTTGTTTTAGAACATGCAGTAAATTAAAAAGTAATTAGAAAATATTCATCATACACAAGGCAAAGTAGAAGCACATGCCAATGTCCACAAACAGTGGAGAAGTTCAGGCAGAGGTGATGGAGAATGTGCTTCTTTGTATGTTTATCTTCTTGATTACTGAATAAAATACTATTTGGCCAATGAGACAGCAAGTTAGATGGGACTAGGAGTCAAAAAGGATTCTGGGAAATGTAGTAGAGAAGTGGTGATCCAGGCAGGAAGCGAAATAGCAAGGAGACTCATATTTAAGCAAAGGAAACCGAAAGTGTCCCCTTTTCCCCTCTGCTCTTCCTCCAGCACAGCAATGTGATCCACCAGCAAGGAGGGACGCCAATAAGGTGTCCGATAAGATAAGTCTTATAAAATATATAGATTTATGATAATTAAGACTGAGCTAGCAGATGAGAATCCTAGTCATTGGCCAAGCAGCATTGTACCCAATACAAGTCTCTCTGTGTAGTAATCTGGGCCCTAACTCAGGCAGGCGGCTGGCGGAAAGCACCCACTTGGTGGTAGGGCTTGGGTGGCTTTGGCGGAAAGATTTAATGTAACACAGAGGACTCTGGTTTCTCACAAGCTAGGGACAGTTAGGTGGCAGTGTTACCTCCAAATGGCTCAGTCCACTAAAGCAAAGCTTCAGTCTCCTTCCTCGAGTTGTGTTGAAACTAGAAGTGAGCAGTGAAGATGCTTCCCATTAATCATGCTTTTATGTATTAATGAGGTAGGTAGAAAGTAGTTTATCTAAGAAAGCAGCCACACACACACAATTAAGTATGTTATGACATTTTCCCTACAACTTTATTTTGCTTGAGAAATTTCAGATGGTACCAGTGCCATTTAAATATTTAATTAATTATAAGTTAATTCTAATGTGATGTTCTTTCTCTACATATTTTAATTTTTCTGACTTTAATGATTAATAGTCATTCAGTTTTCTATATGCTTTGTACTATAAATTAATAACAATGGACTTCAGTACAGGGTATGTTCTCTTTCTGTGAATATGTTTATTGGTTTCAGTCAATAAATTTTTTTCTATTTTAGAAATACAGAGAGAGAGAGAGAGAGAGAGAGAGAGAGAGAGAGCACGCACCCTGAGACAGAAGTGTTGCTGGCCAGCTGAGAAACAGGAAGGCCTCCGGCTTTTACTTAAGAGTGAAGCAGGATGCCACTGTGGGGTCTAGGGCAGTGAATGATAGGATCTAAATTCTACTTTAATTTTCCCTGCTTCTGTTTTATTGACAACAAACTGTAGAGAGACCAGTGAGAAGCCATTGCAAGGACACAGAATGCGAAGTGACAGTTTAGTGCTAGATTAGGGGTGAAGTACAAGTGATTGAGTTCTGAATATGCTTTCAGAGAGAGAAAGTACAAGTTTTTGACAGACCATATGCAGGATGTGACAATGCCATTAGTTGAGTGAGGAGACCTGCAGAAGAACAGTGAAGGAGCCAGTTCTGGAGCATTCTAAGCTCTGCCAGAGAAAGATGCACTTGGTGTGCTGTGCTACCACACAGCAGAACTCCATGAGGTTTGCACATTTGCAAGGACTCTGAAGCTCTGTCCTTGCACTGATATCCTTCTCTGCAAGCAAAGCACGAAAAGTAAAGGGAATGAGGAACCAAAGGAAGCCCACAGGGTTGTGGCCTTGACCTTCTGATATACAGGATGACAGTCAGCATGAAGAATGTGTTCTATCTTCAACATATTGCTCCTGCATCCCCCACACTTTTTGTAGCTCAGCAGGAATCTTGAGTAAACTACTTGATTTAAACAACATTTTGAAGAAGATTTCAGCACCCTGGTCTTGGTGAACTACAGGTACTGGAATTCTGGCCTGTTTCTGGTGTGCTTCTAAGTGAGCCACAGAGGTAAGAGCAGGTGAAGTCTGACGAATTCAGGTGCTAAGAGGGTTCATAACACAGGACCAGGTGCTTGTTTGAATAGACATATCCTCTGCAAGCAGCAGAGCAAGATACCAGGTGGGCAATGGCCCACTTGCACCCTGCTCTCCCGGCAGCCCTTCTTCCTGACTCTTTCTATGAAGTCTTTTCCTCCTGTTTGCCTGCCCTGTCTATGGTCATGGCATCCAAATTCCATTTAACAATATTACATAAAGGTTAAAAAATGAAGATCATGGAGTAGGAGAACAGTGATGACTCTATTTACTTATAAATGTTGGGGGACAACTATGATTCAGAAATCCAATCTAGTTCCACTCACTTCTGAGATGTCACTTTGAAATTGATGCATTGGGGCAACAACTATAAAAGCCTAGCATATGCAAGGACTACACTACCTAACAAGGTAGTGTAGGGATGGGACATCAAGGGCAAATAAAAGAGGGTCCCTGCCCTTTATGGATGCAGAATTTAATGAAAGCAGATGATTAAATAACTAATTATAAAAGTATTTGTAATGAAGGGACATACAAAATGTCAGGGACTCAAAGAGGGAACAATTAACTGCCTGAGAAGGTTGGGGCGGATTTATAAAGAGATGACATTTGAGCCAAACTGTGAAGGAAGGGAGGAAGGCTTAGATAGATTGAGATAGAGTACTGTGTGGTAGGCAAGGGGAGCCTCAAATTTCTCCCAAATTAGAGAGGTAATTGCAGTGTCTGAGTGGAAGTTATATGGGGAAAGGATACCAAAAAGACAAGCTGGCACCTCACCTGCATTGCCAGGGGCTTGTGCTTTGTTTTTTAGGCAACAGAGAGTTCTCAACCTCACTGTAAAGTAGGTAAATGACATGACTCACAGTGGTAAAAGCATAGTAAGATCAAGAGAAATAGGAGTAAAGTTGAGTTTAATACTTCTCAGAAAGAAAGAGGAACACAGTTGCTTTGGTGTCACCTTGCCATCCTGTATCTTTTCACTATCATGCCATCCAAGTGGGCAGTGAAAGAAGGAACACCCACACAGAAAGAAGACAAAGGTAGCTGGGACCTCAAAGAAGACACATGGAAAGCTACTTCTTTTCTTTAATTATTTGCCTTAGAAGTCAGTATGGAAGACGTAAAAGTGTCATATGGAACTTGGATTCAGAAGGCAAGGAGCCACGTACAACCATATACAGTTTGTATGACTAACAAACCTTCCAGGACTACAGCCAAAACTGAGATAAGCAGGGAAGGAAAATGCTTATTCTAGATCTTGGTTTTAGAAGTTTCAGCCATCAGCTGTTGGCCCTTTTGCTCTGAGGAGGCAACACATTTAGATGGGAATACCTGGCAAAGCACAACTGCTCAGCTCATAGACAGGAGTGAAAAGAGCAGAAGAAGGTGGAAGTGTCTGGGGTCCACTATCTTCTCCAAGGGCACCCTCTCAACGATCTGCATACTTCCCATGACACCCCACATGGTATTTTGTTTGGGTTTGTTTTAATCTTTGCTGTTGTTTATTTTGTGTTTTGAGACAGGATTCCTCAATGTCAGCTAGCCTCATACTAAGCCTGCCATCTCTTGCTTAGCTCTAGGCCCCATCTCTTGAAAGTTCTATCTTTTTTCAACAGCTCCAAACTGGCAAAGAAAGCATTTAATACATGGGCCTCTGGGAAACACTTCAGATTCTTACATGCTGACTTTTACTAGGAGTTAACTTTATAGAGGTCTTAAGTCTTGTCTCTATTGCTTGATTAGAATAAGCTAAGATTAAGTTAGAGATGCATTGAATCAGATAGCAAAGACCATAATCTATTATAGAGTCAGAATTAAAAATACAAACTCTGGTGCTGGGGAGATTGCAGGCAAGAGCGTTTTCTGCACAAGCATGACTGTCTGTGTTTGCAGATGCCAAAACTATTACTGAAAATATCCCAAAGAATGTCTCCAAGTGACTATACCTAGTATTTCATTAAGTTTGAGATTCACAGCCAATATACCAAACACATTTGTATTTCCACATACTACAAAGGAAGAAATAAACACTGATGATAAAACAGTAACAGCATTGACATGTGACATAGAATCAATTTGGCAAAAACAGGCAAGATTTGCTGAAAGTTACATAGCACTAAGACAGATAATGGAGAGAAAACAATCATGAGAGAAGCTAAATGTCAGAATGGCAATTTTCTCCAACAGATCTACAAATTCAAAATAACCCTGATCAGTGCTCTTTCATGGTTAAAAGTCAGCCTTTCATTTATTTCTTGCTGGGCCTGTGTGTGTGTGCGCGCGTACTCGCACGCGCGTGCATGCACATGCATACACACATAGATATATACATATATACATAAATGATTTAGAATAATCAAACAGTGTTGAAGAAGATAAAAGTTGGAGAATTCATGCTCTAAGATATCAAGCTTTAATACAAAGATCAAAAGAAAACTAAAGGGTAAGCACAGAGAGCAACTGAAAAAATATAGGCAATTCAGAAAGATACCAACACATTTATGACCAACTAATTAAAAAAAAAAACAACTTAAACACAATTTTTGTTGATTCTTTGGGAATTTCACATCATGTACTCCAATTCCACTAATTTCCCAACCCCTCCATCCACATACCCTTCACTTTTGCAGCATCCCAGTCAAAGGAAAACTTAAAAATACAAATAATATTAAAACAAACAGACAGATACCCGAAAACAAAAACACTCCACTCCTCCACCTTTCCTGCCTCTTCACTGTCTCTTCATTCATCTTAGTGGAATCGGGAGCTGTGGTGTATCATGCAATATACTCTTTTGTCCAAACAGCTTTACCTGAAAATGTTGATTGTATAATGTGTTGTTGGTTAGGTTCAAGGCCTCTGGCTTCTGGCACACCATCAATGCTGGACCCTCACCATATCTCCTCTCAGATATCCTGCTGTTGCCCTGAGTCATGGAGATCCTGTGACTATGGTTCTGTCAGGCCATTACCTTCACAAGCTCCAGCAGATGATAGATGGGGTAGATGTTGGGGAGTGCCAACTCAAAGCCCTGGATGTGTGCCTGGGAGGTAGCTGGGTTGTTCTGAACGGGCATCTGGGACTACCCCCTCAGGTGAAGGGTGAAGCCAGCTCTTCCATGCCTATGCTGAAGTGTGGGACCAGCTTTCTCAAGTGTGTGTGTGGAG
The DNA here is from genome assembly GCF_003668045.3 of Cricetulus griseus. Lineage (NCBI taxonomy): Eukaryota > Metazoa > Chordata > Mammalia > Rodentia > Cricetidae > Cricetulus > Cricetulus griseus. The sequence continues at coordinate 56,549,173 of NC_048601.1, read as the reverse complement.
GGCAGCTCTCCTATGAGGGGTGGAGCCAATTATTTTATTAATTATGTGTATATATGTGTCTATGTACATACATGTGGGTGCCAGCAGAAACCAAAAGAAGGCGTTGGATCAGTTGGAACTGGAGTTATAAGGTAAGTATGAGCTGCACAGTATGAGTACTGGGAACCAAACTCATGTCATCTGCAAGAGAGTTCTTAACTGCTAAGAGATCTCCCCAGCCCCTCTATTGATTTTTGATAAAGCTGTCGAGGTATATCAAAAAAGCATAGCTTTTTAAATAAACTATGGCAGAACCTGGACTGCACATCACAAGACACTGAAAAGCTGAAACAGATATACTATTACAGACCTAAACCTAGAAGCCAGCATTTAAAAGCCTCTACAAGAAAACAGAAAAATCACTGTGACCCAAGTCTGCTGAAAAGTTGTTGTTAAGAGAGGAAACACAGAGTAAGAATGGATTGAAAAGAATAAGCTAATGCTTCTATAAATGAGGTGGCATTAAAAATTTTTAAAATGAGGGTTATTTACTGATAGAAAGTAAGAAAAAATATTAAACATATTTACAACAATGGGCTATTTATCAGAATATGTAAATGTAAAATGCTTTCAGAACTCAGTTAAGAATTAATTTTAGAACTAGATAAAATGTTTAGTTTAACAATAAAGGCAGGTGAGATGGATCAGTGGATAACAGTGCCTGCTCTCAAGCTTGATGACCAAAGTTCTGTCCCAAGACCTACAATGTAGAAGGAAAGAACCAACTTCAAGAAATTGTTTTCTCACTGCCATAAATGCATGTGTACGTACACACACACACACACACACACACACACACACACACACACACACAGACTCTCACACACTGGAGTAATTTTTTAAAGTGTCAGAACAAATCCTAGAATGTCAAACACATGTTAAGGTGTAGAATGACTGAAACCCTTGTGCACTGTTGGTAGGGATACAGAATAACTACATCTCTTGAGGAAGCAGTTTGATCAACAGCTTCTGATAAAGTTAAAATATATTTTTATTGATTCAATAATTCTACTCTCAAGTATTTACTTTGGAGAAATTGTTTATTATAGATCTATTTATAATATCCTCAACCAATAAACAAACCAAATACTAATCAACTGGTAAATGAGTAAGCAAATAATATATATGATGACATACTATTTGATGACAGTAATGAATGGATAACTAACATGGGCACCAGTGTGAACAAACTTCAAAGGCAGTGTGCTGAATGAATAAAAGTATAACTCTATCATATAGCAATCTGGAAAAGACAAAACCTCGGATGTCCGAGATCACAGTATGGTCAGAAGTGAAGATCAGAATGTGGGATGTTCTAGATTTTTTAAAAATATTTTATTTATTTATTTATTATGTATACAACATTCTGCTTCCATGTATATCTGCACACCAGAAGAGGGCACCTGATCTTATAACGGATGGTTGTGAGCCACCATGTGGTTGCTGGGAACCGAACTCTGGAAGAGCAGTCGGTGTTCTTGACCTCTGAGCCATCTCTCCAGCCCCAATGTTCTAGATTCTTAGTCATATATGTAGGTATGAAAAGTAGTCTAACTCAATGGGAAAGCAGTTTGACATTTAAAAAGAACAACAATGTCAAACATGAAACCTACATCTACAGGAACACTTGCATGTTAACAATGCTAGCAGCTTGGTTTACAGTAGCCTGTATTAGTTAATTTTCTGTTTCTGTGGTAAAATCCCATGACCAAAATGTGACTTAAGAAAGAAATTTATTGGCTTACAATTCCAAAGGGAGAAGAGTTCATCATGGTGAGAAGCATGGCAGCAAGTGCAGTGACCAAAGCAGGGAGCTGAGAGTTCACACCCTCAACCATAAGCAGAAAGAGAGAATTGAAGTGGCAAAAGGCTTTTAACTCTGAAAGCTCATCGCATGATAGTCTTCCTCCCAAACTTCCCCAAATAGCACCACCAACTAGGGACAAAGAGTTGAAATGCCAGAGATTATATTAGGGATATTTCTTATTCAAACCACCTTAGTCCAAATTGAAAACAATAAAATGTGCACAAATATGAACAGATCAGTGCAAAAATGTAATTCTTCAATAAAAATAATGAATTATTGAATTGGTTGTCACTGTGAGGACATTTCAAAATATTGCATGAAATAAAGAAGCCAGACAGCGTAACCAAAGAATATCAAAAGTTCAAAGAACTTCTGAACTACAGTGGTCGAAAGATGGGTGATTGCCTGTGGTCAGGAGACAGGGCTAACATCAAATGAGCAAAAGGGATCCTGTGCATAACAGAACTGTTCTCAGAGGTGGTCACATAAAAATGTATACTTACCAAATTCAAAGAACATACATTTTGTTGGAAAAAAGTTAGCCCTGCATGAAACTGATTTTTAAAAGTTTTAAAACAGCTTAAAATCTTCAAGATATATTAAACTTAAAAACTCAAATAAAATGACGCAGGTGGTACAATACACATAGACTAAAGAACAGAGCAAGGGCTCCAAAAGTACAAAGAATTTCATTGGGATATAGATTTACAGAGGCTTTACTTTGTATCTTTAAAAATTATTTTAATAAGCAATAGCATTTTCCTAAATAAATACCTTTTAATGCAAAAAAGAAAGCTAACAATTTATAATTGGCTGCAAGCATGAGAAATGCATATTCATTTTCTTTTCAGTCATCATTGTGCTCAGAAGAGCTGAGAACATTTAATAGCTACTATTCTTAATTCCTCACTCACTGGGAGAAAGTAGAACTTGAGAAGCTAGCAACAAAGGGATCTCCTGGTATGGATGCTGTCCCTACACAGACCTCCACAAGACAGGAGAAACAACAGCTGGGCAGTAACAGTAGTACTAATGTTGGTTATATGCTAACCAAGCATTAAGTGTCATGTTTATATTACCTTACTTATTGCTTACACAAATCTTGTAAATCTGTGAATTAAAGATTATTTTGTAGTGTAAAAAATTACATTTAAGATCAAATAATTTAACACACCTACACGTACCTAATTCCAAACTTCTCGATACCATTCTGCCCTGCCAACAAGCACAAGGTTCGGAAGGTGCATTCAACTTAATTCCCTGATGTATTACAGGCCACACAGAAGAGAGAAATTAAGATGTTTGAGAAACTGCTGAGTACTCGGCCACCATGAGCCTTGGAAGCAAAGGTGCCCTCCTCGAACAGACATTAAATTTCTAGATTAACTGAGTTTGCCTCAGTTGCCATATAAAAACTGGGAATCAGGTTTTTCTTTTCCTCTACTGGATATTTTTCTGTGAGTTTTACCAGTATTTAAAAAGGGTGCAAGGCTCTGAAGGTATCAGAGGAAGGAGGGCTATCTTTCTAAAGACTTAACGATGTAGTAAGGCTTCACAGTCAAGTTCAGTCACACTTCAGAATGAGAGATTCTTAATGACACCTTAGAATGCCCTATCATCTCCTCCATTTCTACTTCAGGGAGTTATTTTTCCCTTGAAACCAACAGACATGGCTGCTTCTGTGTAAGCCTGCTGCCTCTGCAGGTCTCCGCTTGCTTTTATTTTCTCTCAGAAAGGTGAGTTCTTCCTGGGCATTGCTGCCCCAGAGAACCTACCTTGGTAACTTGCCTTTGTTACTCAAGTCACATACTCTGGCTTGCTTCTGGCCCTGGAGCTTTCTCTTTTGGGTGCCTGTTCTGTTTCAGCTTACCCCTTAGGACCTTATTCCTTTCCCTGGTCTTCGAACTTGCCAAGAAGGAATGTTTAGGTTAGGGCAATGGATTTTTTTTGAGGCATTTGTTCCTCAGGATAGTGTATAGCCAAGTTTTTTGTTTGTTTGTTTTTCAAATTGGAATATGCCCCAATTCCCTAAATCTGGATCTTTGCTGTCATTTGCTGCTGCCCTCCAGTGGCTGTCAGTGAGGTAGGTGTGAAGCATCAGTTCCAAGGCCTGGTCCTGCTGCCTTCTTGGATTGAGTGAGTGTTCTCTAGTAGAGTTAGCACACCTGATGTTAGTGCTTAGAACCCAGAGCTTTTCACTCAACTAGCACCAACACACCTTCCAACAGCTTGGCTGCTTGCAGTGAATACATCTTTGATGATTCTCCACCTCTGTTCCTAGAGATGGGACTCTGTCAGAAACCCCTATGTTCCAGACTTGTGAGCATGAATATACATGCCAAGAGTTAAATACAGGACAGAGCTCCTGGATTGGCTTTTTGTTGGGGGGTGGGGCACAAAGCATAGTGGAGTTCCTTGTTCTATCTTGCAGGTTTCCCAGGCTTCTAAGATGAAGCAAAAAGAGCTCAATGATACAAGCAGAAACCACGAGGAAGCTGCTATATTATGCTTGCAGGGCTTTACTCTCACAATCTGAAATGGAATATAGCCCTTACTTCTGAGTTGACAAACCTGGTAGGAAGCTATGAAGAATGAAGCTGACACTACACCCAAGTGAGTTACAGCGATCCTTCTGCTGGAGAAAAGAGCAGAGGGTTGTGGCAGACCAGACCCATTTGTGCAAACTGCTCTTCTACTCTGCAGTAGGAAAGGTCTTCAGTACTCATCCAAGCTACAGTAAAACATGTGAACAGTCAAGCTAACTCCTGGCTGTGGCTAGATGGGCTAACAGTAATAACAGATAATGGTAACCTGAGAGGCGCATTAGCTAGGACAAACCTAATGTAGTTTTCATGGGAAAATATGCCAAAAATGTTCTGTGTTGCCCCTGCATATCCAAAAGGGCTCTAACCAAAAGAACTCTGTCTTCATGTATTTGCCATTTAAACACCATAGCAAGCTCCATAGAACATGACATCCATAAGTAGTGCTGCCAAGCACACAAACAATTCACAAGAAAGGGCCATCAAAGAAGCCAAATGCTAACTACCCACCAAGCAACACCACACAAAGAACCAAGGACTTATGTCCTACATTGCCATGAACTAGGTGTCTTCTTTATCTGAAGGAATCAAAGACCCTAGAAAATACACAACAGAGCTTATCAGATTCCAGCTTCCCTTCAAGGACCAAGCCTTTATTGAATGAATGAGTGAATACATGAATGAACAGTCTACCCCTAGTAAAACTACCATGGTTTTCATGCGGCTGTCCTCTACTACTCATAGTCTTTCTCCTTTGGCTCCCAGCCTCCTAAAGCAATTCCATAAAGACTTTTGTAGTTAGAATTCCTCCATGGTGAGAGGATACTGAACAGACTACAGCTTTCCTTTATCAACCTACTTATCTTCTGACATGGGTGGATGACTCCTGACCTTGCATACTGACACTCAGGTTTATACACAGTTAAAAAGGGCCCCTTCATGCAACAGTGCTTGGAAGGGGTTTCTACTGGTACTTAAAAGATCGTATTCACTGTGCCCTATCTTTATCTATGCTGATCCAACCATAGCTTATATAAGGTTGAAGGCTGTGTTTAGTAAAAGCGCCCATCTGTCTTTTCACAGAGCAATGTCAGAAGACCAGGAGTTATTGCCTATCAATTTTCTTTGATGTAGGAGGTATAACCCTGAAGGGCACAGGTATCAGTAAAACAAACAAACAAACAAACAAACAAATCCTCTGTTTCCAAAAACCTTTTGAAGTTAACTATCATTTTTATACTAGACTGCTGTCAACTTGAGCTAAATGTCCTTTTCTGAGAACCTGGGTATCAGTGTACAGCAGAACTGTTCTTGCCCCAGAGGTATTGCAGGAAGATTCTGCAGCTGAGCCTAAAACTGAATAATAATGTGGGAGCACACACACTGAAGAGCTAAAGAAAGTGGCATCCCCCTGAAGCACCAGGACTACCTGAAAAGTGACAATAGGAAGAGCAGAAAGCTGAAAGGCCTGTTTCACATGCCAGAGTTGGATGTAAGAACATAAGTCTACAGTAGAGGTCCTATATCCTTCACTATGTTCTGTCTACCTTCAATGATGTGGAGCAGGATGCTAAGCAGAGAATGTTTCCTGAGTCTAGAAACTGATCAAGACACAAAACATGTCCTATAGGATTTTTCTTTTTTATGACAGTGAGAGCAGGGAGATGTATGAAGGTAGCCAGATAAATTATCACAATATACCTCTTCTGACCACCAAATATCTTTGAAATACAAGTAATCTGGATTTCATGTCTGGTTTGTCTTCCCTACGTACTTACGCCACTAGCTTAGTGGTACAGATTGTCTTTACCAGGACAGGTTACTTTAAGGTTTATGGGAGTCCACTCTTTTGAGACTCTAACAGTGTTGCCATCTAGAAATTCAAGTATAAGAATTGTACATTTGGGTTATAAATAGTAGCAAACAAGTGTCATAATGTTTTAATTAAGTTATGAATTTGTTGGGCCATATTCAGAGCTGGCCTTCAGGCCATGGGTTACACACAGCGGAACCATTCCTTCCAGCCCTACTATCTACATGAGTCTTGTAGTCTACAATTTATCAACCTATTTGTCTTTGACTGGAGCAGATGACTTCTGAGCTTGTAGGCTGATAATCAGGTTTATACACAATTGGAAAGGACCCCTTTTAATCAACAGTTTCTGTGAAAAACAATTATTGGCCCATACAGTTTCTTGGTGTGATAGTTTGAGTGAAAATGGGCCCCATAGGCTCATATTTAAATGCTTGTTCCATGGTTGGTGAAACTGTTTTGGGAAAGATTAGGAGATGTGGCCTTGTTGGAGAAGATGTGTCACTATGGTTGGGCTTTGAAGTTTCAAAAGCACATGCCAGGCCCAGTCTCTTTTTTCTTTGCCTCCAACTTATAGATCAGTTTTAAACTCTCATCTCCTTCTCTAGTGCTATGCCTGCTTGCCTGATGCCATGGTGCCTGCCATGATGGTCAAGGACTCAGTCTCAAACTGTAAGTGAGCTCTTAATTGAGTTCTTTCATAAGTTGCCTTGGTCATGGTGTCTTTCACAACAATAGAAAAGTAACTAAGACATATGATAAGGGGGTCTCAACACTTCTCTCTGATGTCCTCCACCAAGAATATCTTTCATGAACTCATTCCCTTACTACCAGCCCCCAGTACTGTTCTCCATTAAGAATCTTTGTGTCAGGCATGGTGATAAATTTCCATAATTCCAGAATTCAGGAGGCTGAGGCAGAAGGATTCAGAGTACAAGTCTAGTCTGGGTTACACAGCGGGGTGTGTGTGTGTGTGTGTGTGTGTGTTGTGTGTGTGTGTGTGTGTGTGTGTGTGTGTGTGTGTGTGTGTGTGTGTGTCAATAGTAATAGTAAAAGTAACAGTAATAGTAATATTTTGGAAACTATCTAAAAGCCCCTCAAATTCTAGCAGGCTCAGGACTAATATGAAGAAGCACTTGTGGGAGGTGGCTTCCTGCTAACAACTTCTTGTATGTGACAAGAAAGAAACTGATAACCTGGCACCTGAGGCCTTTTGAGTTATGGGCCTACCCCATTCCTACCTGCCTCTGGGAAAGTCTCTCAGTTAGGCAGTAGTTTAGAATGGCTATCCTGTGGATCAGAGGGTATTTTAATGTGTGTTAGATCACAGACTCAGCCTTTGGTGTAGGTAGATTTCCTACTAAGACTAGCATTTAAATGATGAACAGAGGGAGGGTTCAACTTAGGAACAACATAATGTTCATTATACACAAACACTTGATTTCAAAGGAAAACCTTTATTGAGTAGGATCAAAACACAATAGGAAATAGGAGATGTCACTGGACAGAGGTTTCTGAGTTGTTCTCCTCTTGTAACTAAACTTACTGATTCCTTTTTACCTTAATAGAAATAGCATTATAATCTGTTCCACAACCACAAAGAAATGGACAGGCATCTCTTTAGGCACACTGTTGTTTTCAAGGCAGGCCCTGTGTCTGCAGTGGAAATGCACTGTGTTTACTTTAGACAAAGGGAAGAAGTTGGGGAATAAGTGCCCTAGAGGGAATATCTGAAGCTCACTCTAAAAAAAGCCCAGATATCTTGGGATGGCTCAGTGTGGAAGTACCTTGCCAACAAGCTTCATTCAGGAGATCTGATGCAATGACATAGCCTTGCTCATTCAGCTTTATAAAAATTTAATAGTAAATAACTCTTGGGGCTAAGAAGTAGAGGATAAGGTGATTATTATCAAGGAAAGAATACCTCAAACTGTTAACTGTTGGTCAGACATGGAAGGTGAACACTGTAAACTAAATAAAGAAAGCAAACATTTCTTTAGGGAGTTAAATACCCTTACAGTGAATGTAAATGACAAAACATCAGTGTCAAATAGCTTAGGGTGGAACAATTTACAGCACTTAAGGTGGAGGATAAACAGGACATTGAAAAGAGATCCTCAAGGAAACAGCAGAGAATAAAGACAAAATAAGAAAACTTAGGGGATAAGAGTTAAAGAAGTTCCTAATATCCAAAAGGAATGGAATCTACATCTGCGTTAAACCAATACATACTACACTGAAACACACACACACACACACACACACACACACACACACACACACACACACACACACAGAGAGTCTAATTTTCATCCACTTTAACTCTCCTTCCTATGAAAATTTTATAGCTTTTTGTGCCTACAATGAACCCCTGCCCCTGAGTTACATTTCTCATACATAAGTATTCCATTCCAGATAGACTATGAGGTACAATTTATGTCCCAATTTCTTTAATTTGAATTGACCCTGAGAGTAGCTGAAGACAGGAGAATGTGGTAGAAGTGACAATCTACTGGTTCTGAGCACAGGCCTCAATTTGCCCACTTCCTCTCTTGGAACCTTTGCCAAATGCTGTGAGTAGGTCTAGAGCACGCTGCCTGTACATGAAACATCACATGGAGCAGAGACAAGCTGCCATAGATACTGAGAGCCTCTAGACTGGTCAATCTTTTCAATCCAGCAGCTGAGTAAGTATGGAGACTTGCTCAACTACCCAGAATTGCTGATTAGAAGAATCCTGAGCTCCACACATGGTTCAAGCCAGTATGTTATGGGAGTCAAATAATTGAAATGCATACAATGTTGTAATGTCTCTAAGACAACAATACTTATCACAACATGGCCATATTAGAATCAATGACTTTGTGATCATCATTTGCCCCTTTGGGAGAAGTCATAGTCACACTCAATGTGTACTTGCTGTGCATCACTTAAGCATAGTAGGCACTCAAGAGTTTGATGACATGAAAACCCAGTGCTGGTGTTCAACAGTATTTTTACTTCATGTTTTGCCACAGAATTGTTAAAAAGTAAAGAGCCACTAAGAATCTACTACTGGCCCTCTATTAATTTCTAAAGATTAATAACTTGAGGCCACCAATTCCAGGAGTGTAGATATCACATTAAAATATTTCATTAAATGAGGGTTTATTTTGTCCTTAAACTTTAACATTACCAAAGCTTGGAAGCTGAAAGAAATATACATGTATTTTTGCATGAAAACTGTACTGAAATTGAACTTTTGTAGCATAAATATAAAATGCTAAAGAAAGGCATTTCAACTTGTACTGTATAGTTCATTATCATTAACAGCAGATTTTTTAATCCTAGAATCTTAACAAATGAAAAGTATATGTCAATGTATTTTAACTCTGAAATATCATGAATGCTTCTGTATTCAAAATGCCATTTCACTTTTTACCTTAAGAATTAGAAAAAATGACAATACAGTAAGTGAAAAAGGCTGAATAACTTTATGATCCACATCTAATTTTCTTTCTAATGAAATTGCAGAGCTTTTAAATGACACACTGCCATTACAGACTATACAGAGAATTTTTCATCAATGTCCATGTTTTGAATATGTTTTAAATTATCACTCACCTAATTGCATCTGAAAGTCTAACACAAAAGAACATGGGTGCATGATCAGCATGATACACTTGGAAACAAGAGAGGCAAACAGTCAGTATTTGAGTGGTATTGGGAGAGCATGCACCCTAAAGCACACCAGGACAGACCCCCTTCTCATATGGGCATACACACTACATTCTGCCTTTTATGGAACTCTGCATGGGCCAGGCACAGTTGTTGCCTGACATGGCTACTGCCATCTTAGCACTTACTGCTACATGTGACTGCTACAGGAAACCCTCACAAGACTGGGCCTTTGTACAGTGCTCTTGGAAGTGGAGGAGGGCTTATGATTTTCTCCTCTGAAGGTATGTAAACACTTAATAATTGCCTAGCTGTTGTAAACTGCCCATGCTCCCTGTTACCAACCAGTTACTCATTCTCCTGTAATTCCAGCTAGACCTGGGTAGAATTGTTTTGTTTTGTTGGGGGGGGCTGTTGTGTGTTTTATCTTGGGTGAATACATATTTAATCAGGAAAAGTCACATGACATTTGTGTTAATTTTCACTTCTGCTGTTTCTATTGCCATTTAAAATTTTTATGTTTACTATTATTATTATTATTATTGTGTGTATGTGTTTGTTTAAGTAGTGGGTGTGCACTTACTGTCATGGAGGTCAGAAAATTACTTTATGAAGTCAAGTCAGTTCTCTCCTTCACCTTTACATGGACTCCAGGAAGCAAACTCAGGCAGGTTTCATGGCAAATGCTTAACTTACTGAGCCACTGTCCTAGTCCCTGCTAATTCCATTTATTGTTTTGATCTCTGACTTGTAAAAGCCTAATGATTAAATATGTTAATCAACTAAATAATGAAATTAGAACCTAAAAAGGTTTGGACAACTATGAGAATTCAAGAATCTGTGAGTTGACACATTTGAAAGAAGAACAGGGCTAGGAAAAGCCCCACCTCCAAGTTTAGACCTTGAAACCATCTAAAGGCCAGGTAGGAAGCCCTTCTGTGTGGAGAAAAGAGACCAACATCAGTAAAGGGGACACCTGACAGCATAAAGGACAGAAAGCCAAAGCCACTACTTCTAAAACAAGCAGACAATGAACATAAATTCCAAGGGCTGTCACTGAGCTAGGTTATGACCATGTTCATGATAACGAGACTGCCTGAGGTGAACTTGTTGCTCTGGGAAGGGTTTTCTCCAAGGAGTCACAACTCACCATATGGGTTGGGTGTTTTGCAAAGATGGAAGGAACATACCAAGTTCTTATTGTCCAATTTTAAGGCTAGTCTCTGATGACACCCACTCCCCCTACCAATTTAAAATTCAGTTTTAGGATTGTGAGGAGTTCAAACAACAGGACAATCAACCATGTCTCATCTTATGCTAAGTCTCCTATAGTAACATACAAACAGGAATTCTCCTGGTAGTTTGAACATCTGAGCATGGCCTAGATGCATGAAAGAAGGAGCTGTTTTCAGAGCAGAATCTGAAAGGACTGTTTTGTGGTATGTAAGCCTATCTGCTAACACAGTCTTAAACTAAGGACATTGTTCAAATAATCTTGGTTGGAAATTATCCCTTTCCAACTGTTATAACAGAGAAAGATACAAGTAGAATTTAGATGACATGTTGAATAGGAAGAGACATAGTTGGTCATTATCAGTTAAATTTTGTAGTTTGGGCTTTATCATTTAAACATCATAAAAGAAACTCTGAGAGTGGGAATGCAGCACAAATAGGAAGTTTAACATCCATACCACCACTGCTCACCTGGAGCTCACTCGTACTTGAACATTCATCCCTGCTCAGGCCCACCTCACCCTGAATGTGCTTTCCCACTTACCCCTAAGGTCACGTTTTCTGTCAACACTAGTTGCTTTCCATAGGTGCCAAAACTACAAACTAGTGAGAATGACATTTCCTTTTCATCAACAGTGAAAAAGGAAAGACTTTTTCTTGGATATGTTCTTCCAAAGAAAATCACTTTTTATTTTCCAAGAAGCATGAACTGGCAAGGGAAGAAAAGGAAAGATGCAGAGGTCATAAGGGAGCAGAAAGTTTGAGTCAAGTGAAGAATAGAAGAAAGGGTATGTGATAGGTAGGGTTTTAGTTGGGGGGTGGTAGGAGAGGAAGGGAGGGAGAAGGGAACTGGGATTGTCATGTAAATCAACCTTATTTCTAATTCAAATAAAAAAATGATAAAAAAAAAACCAGCTTAGAAGTTTCAAAGAACAAATTGGAGAGGAAAGGAACGGATCCCACTGAACCCTACAGCAAAATCTCAATCTTTCCATCTTAGATCAAAGGCTAAAATTTGGGCACATCAAACCTACAGGTGGAAGATGTTCAGTGTAGAGGGAGACAGCTCCATTTCTGACAATGCTAGGAAAGCCTATGAAAAAAAAGAACCCCCAACCCAGCCACCAAATATTAAGTTGACACACGTTTCTGGGACGTGGTCTGAATCCTCAAACCTTGTCAGGTCTATAGACACATGATTCCGCTGAACAGGGCTTTCCGGAATTGTCATCGATGACAGATTACACTGCCCATCCACAAGGGTCCGGGGCTAGCTCAGGCCATCCATTATGGGTTAAAAGTTATTCCGGCAGGAATCCAGTCACAGTGGTAAGGAGGTTACCCAGACAAGGGGTCCTACAGCTTTAAGAAACACTCTGGGCATCTACAAGTTTTCAGAATGCAAACTATGTCAGCTCTGAAAACAAGAGGCACTGCATCATTATGGCAGGAGAAACAAAGCCAGCCCCCCTTCTAAAACAGACAAAAAAAAAAGATTGTTTTAATAGGAGAGAAGCATCAGTCATTGATGCTTACTTCATTCGCACTTTCTATCCAATCCCATCCATCTTCAGAGTGAAGAGATGACAGCACAGTTACAGCTCTCCCTTTTGGCCCCCACCCATCTTTTTCTACTATACCCAAAACACCAGGGCCTACCAACCAACCCACCCACCCTTCCCAGTCTGCGAGAACAGCACTTGGGGTGGTCTTTCTATCTTGTGGGCTTGCCAAAGCTCAAGTAGACATAAGTATCATCATTCATTGTGATACTGTAACAGGACTTCCCATCAGGCTAGCATGACTGGTCAGAACCTTTGCAAACCACCTTCAAGCACTACCACTCTTGTTGCTGATGGCTGACCACATTTTACACAGGAGGCAATAGAAGGTATGAGGCAGCAGTAAAAAGTCAACAAACTGGACTAACAACCCAGAAAGGAAAACATTTCATTTTCCTTTGACACTGCTGGCGACATTATCCAGACACAAAGTTCTCTAGGCAGGCTGTCTCTGCATCAGTGCACCTGCTTAGCATGGGTTTGACGAGTCATCTTTTCGCTGTGTCTGCAGAAGTCAATGGCCACACAATGGATCACATCACTTGAGGGTCACTTGAGTCCCTCTACTTTGTGGATCCCTCTTCCCACACCCTGTCTTCCCTTCTACCCACAAAACCTTTACTCCACCACAGCTAAGGATCTCAGATAGCTAAATAAAAGAGGTGGCCTCAAACACAGGGAAAAGCCCTTAGGTCTCCAGTGTGAATCACCAATGCCAAAACCCCTCCCCTCCCCTTTTCCTTAAGACCTGATGGTCTTCAGTCACACATCTTAAAAGAAAAACAAAAAACAAAAACACAAAGACTTACTTGTCTCAAGTCGATGAAGGCCAACTGCAGCGTGTCCTCCTGGAACCCAGGCACCGGGCCGGATCTGGCAAACTCTGTGGGAAAGAAAAGAGGATAAAAAGCGCCTTTAACTAACCATGGACAGGGAGATTGGCAGACGGATGACAGGGAAGACAAGAGAGACTGGGGGAGAGGAGGACTGAGCTTCTAAGGAGTCATGTCTTTCTCCCTTCAGCTTCTTTGTTGGCCCTTCAAAATTCGTGTCATCAAAACACCATTAATTCCAGCATCCTGACAGCAAGGAAACTGTACTAATTCGACCTGAAATTTATTCCCATGAGCCGCGCTGGGCTTCAGAGTATTTGTTTTGTGAATGGACAAACAACTTGCAAAGGAGAAAGGGAGGGGGGAAGAGAAAAAAGTTTTTCCTCTCAACACAATAAAATCTTCAGCTGAGAAACTCTTTTCAGTTCCGAAAGCTATTTATATTTCAGATCACTGAAGGAATTTTCTAATTTCACGCTTGTCACCTCATTCCCTAAGCATTTATCAAAAATATTCCCTGCCACATCATTAATTATTCCCTCACTGATTATTTGTATTATCTCATGAGTGCCAACCTCCTACACAACACACACGCATGCATATCACTAGCAGCAGCAGCAGCTGCTGCTGCCCTGATCAGAGTTTGGCTTTAAAAAGCAAAGAAGTATTGGCAGATATGAAGATGCCCACCTGGGTGAAACTTACTGCAAATGTTAAGGGACATTTGCATATGCTTGTCCTTCTATTGCAGTCTTTGCCCTTGACTTCATCTTCATGCTACTTAAAAAATTCCGTCTTCTCTTCCCTCCATCTCTTAGGCTCAAGAGGCCCACATGGATGCTATTTACAGTTACAGTAGCACCTTGAGACCATGATCCCTTATAATTCTGGCTTTAAAATTAACAAGAAAGAAATGACACAGGGCTACAGGGACAAATGCTAGTATTGGTTAAGAATGTCAAGTTTTATTGTCCCTGAGCTCTGCTTATTAGGAAATCAAAAGGTCTGAAGTTCCCTCCACACAGACAAGCACAATGCACAGTCAAGATCTGGATAGTTACTGTATTTTCAATTCTTCTTGTGAAGTCAAAGCATGATGGACATTTCATATCCATCTACTAATTACATTAAAAGCAGCTCAAGTACTTAAAAAACATAAAAAGAAGTGTTTTCTTTTCAAACACATATTCCCCAAGCTGGAATTTAAGAACCCATAGAATTTGTATAATTG